>NC_069506.1:18405362-18437862 GCF_027579735.1 Bombina bombina
ACAGTAGTATTTATTAAATAAAAAAGCTCATAATTAAGTTTTGTAAAGTGAGTCACAAACTGCGGGAGGTAAAAGGACACACAATGCAAGGACACAAGGAGAGTCTGCGGTTAATCTAGGACTGATTGAATAAGGGTAATGGGGAATTC
Source organism: Bombina bombina (assembly GCF_027579735.1). NCBI lineage: Eukaryota > Metazoa > Chordata > Amphibia > Anura > Bombinatoridae > Bombina > Bombina bombina. The sequence goes on from NC_069506.1 coordinate 18,405,512, forward strand.
TTCAGAAGCGAAGAAAGGATGACAGAGAGAACGGTTCGGAGATGTGATAGGACTGCAAAGCTCTCTGGGAGAAATCTGTGGCAGAGATTTATTCAAGACTAAAGCGTGTGTGCTATCAATGTTTTACAAAGTGGTGTTGTATTGCTTGACTGTGGTTGCGAAGGGGTTAACCAAACATATGCCCTATGTCACTCACTGACCTTTAACCCCAAAACATGATGCTACTTAACCCTAATGCTACCAGTGAAGAGGCACAAACATATCTAGCCAGCTATGTGATTAGCATTTTTACATCATTCATTACTATCTAAAGGGTCATGTGACCCTACATTAAACAGAAAGAGAATCCTAAAGTATTTGTTTATGTTTGTTAGATGGGGGGGGGGGGGTGCAGGCTGCTAGACCAATTCATATACTGTAAAATGTTCTTACCTGATGTGTTTCCAATGTCCCATTTTATCAGCTGGAGTGTATTCAATTCCTTACTAATACATCCTTTACATTTATTTTGTCACTTGTAAAAGCTGCCTTTTGCTGAAACCCCCACATATACTGAAAAGTCCAGTACTGCAATAATGGATAGTGAAAAGCTATGCAAACAAGATGAAGCAGTAGTTTCTATTTGTAAGCTCAGACATAGATACAGATAAGGAGAACTTTGTGTTTATATAGAGTGATAAGTTAAAGGCCTATTATAAACAAAAAAAGCACATGGTCTAATTAATTAATTATATCAACCCTGCACCACGGTGTGTTTAAACCTTGCAAAGGATTAAACATACAGTAGAAGTACCACTCAGGACCCGCAGAGAAATGAGTCGTGCCACTAGCATGGCTGATTAGATTAGCGGCGGTTTCAACTTGGGACCAGCAGTGCTCTGCGCATACTGAGCTGTTCTTCTACTGCATGTTTAGCCCCTTTGCAGGAATTAAACACACAGTAGTGCAGAGTAATAGTTTTAAAATTACATTCTGTAACGAATTGAAGCATGTCGTTTTTTTTAATATTATCGCTCTTTAATGAGATCTGCTCTCCCTGCAAGATCAGAATATTATAATGGGTTGTGGGTTCAAAGAGCAAAAACAGTTATTGTTTATACAAAATTAAACCTAAAGGAGTGATTTACTATATATTTTATACTCTGCAATTGCTATAACAAGTCATTGAAAACACATTAAGGGGAATTTTATAGTACACTGTCCCTTTAATTTCCAGCGGGTTAAATAATAAATTAATCATTTGACCATATGACCTCTAAAAGGTTATGTTACCTCTAATTTGAAAGAGGAGTTTCTTATCTTTCACATTAGGGGTCTCGTGGGTGTATGATTGTATCCTTGGCTGAGACAGAGGAACAATATAAGTGAACCTCAAGTCTATTACTTTAAATCTGGTATTTAACAGGTTAGGGAACTGCTATGTTCACACCAGATGGTCATGCAACAGCTGCGATTCAGTTGCAAGAGCAGATTTTTCTCCAAGTTGCACAGAGGCTGAACATAATACATATTTTTTAATTCCCCATACTATATTACTTTTTAATAACTAACTCTACAGTGTAATTTCATTATTTGCTGTGCCACTTTTCCTGCAATTTAACTAAATATAAAAATTGTGCTTTTTATTTAACAATTCTGATGAGAATGGGAACTGCACGCTCCAGACCTCAGAAGTTTGACCCTGCTACATGCTATAGATGAGTGCAGTAATTCAGTTATTCTGTCCCTAATTGGACTCAAAACCAGAAATGAGAAGATTTTAAAGTGGTATGTCACAGAACTGCAAAACAATGCAAATTCTGCAAACACAACATAGCAGTTTAAATTGAGTTTAATAGCTGCCATTTAGATATATATCTATATATGTGTGTGTGTGTTTAAGTGCCTTGTTACTGCCTTTCTCATGGGTCATTACCCAGGCATGTGCAATCTATTGCCTCTATCTCAGGGGATCCTCATGGTCACAAGCTGTAACATTCACCTCACAGAGGTTTCAGGTCATCACACTCATGTGAGGGTGTTTCATCCCTTTGATGGCAAATAATCTACAAGACATCAAGTAGGGGTGTCTGGTACCCAGAGGGGTAAATATCACCATAAGGCTCAGCAGTTTATAACCAATAAGGTTTACATTTTGTTACTGGTCAGAAAATGCTGCACAGGTCTAATCAGGCTGATTACAAAGAACCCTACAAACAAATAAATAAATAAAAGATGTTGTACAGATTAGCACATAGATTGTATAGATTAGGGAATATGGGTCACAGCATCACTATTGTGCAGAGCACTTGAGTGAGCCACCCTGGTATAAAGTGAATGTTCTCATGCAGAGTGTAATTTAGGGAGTAACAATCTGCACATGACTGTGTAATACACAATGCTGTAAGAACAGATCTGGCACAAATTAAACAAAAAAAGGCTCTAATGTCACCGGCTAATTTCTTCAGCAAGGCCGCCAGAAGTGGCTATACCCCTAGTGTCCCCTGTGCTTTACTAAAGCGTGTGGGAGCACAGCCACATGTTTCAGGAAAGCTGTCACAAAAGACCTAATAGAAGAGGGAACGGTTGGTTTGTCACCCGCAGCCTCTGTATAGAAATCCTGTGCCCTCCTGCTCAGTACTTCCAGTCTGAATGGGAACAGCAGGTTTAGATCCCATAGCCCTCCCCCACACAAACCCACTGAGCATGGGAATCCCAGCAGCTTGTGCAGAAGGCTGAGAGGGTACAACTGGCTGGTATACAGCTGCCTGTGCAGGTGTACCTGTGTGCAAGACCAGGGGTATACTGCCGGCTGGAGCACTTCTCACCATTACTATCTGCCTGAGGGTCAGGGGGTATTAATCAATAATACACATTCAAGGGCTTAATAGCCAGAATACAGGAAACATATGGGTAGAGCAGTTTATAGAGACGCATAGGTGCAAGGATGGGGGGGGGGGAATGAGAGTGCAAATATTTGTACAGTCATTTCTTTAACTGAATACTGCTTTTTATGCAATTGTTATATATATATATCTCAATCATTGTTAATCTATTAACAACACATGTATCATTGGACTAGTGCATCTGTCTGTCTATTTATCGATCATCTCTCTATCTATCTATATATAATCTCTCAATCTATAAATCTTTCTTTCTTTCTATCTATCTATCTATCTATCTATCATCTATCTATTTATCATATATCTATAATCTATCTATCATCTATCTATCATATATTATCTATCATCTCTATCATCTATCTATCTATCTATCTATCATCTATCTATAAGCGATCTATCTGTCATTTATCCATCTATCTAACTATCTATATACTGTATATTTCTATCATCTGTCTTCCTATCTATGCTAAAGACACATGCACACTCCTGAGCCTTCTTCAGCATGATCTTATTGAAAGGAGCTAAGCTAAGGAGACCAAGACAAAGAGATACATTTAAAAACAGATGTAAACAGGAGATATTATTTTTAAATTATATTCTCTGTTTGAATCATGAACATTTAATTTTGACTTTACTGCACTTAATTATTTAAGAATGTTCATTTCCCTATAAACATGCCTGATTATACAAAGTAAATACCCTCTGCAATACACTTCCAGTATGTATATACCCTGTTTTGATGTAAATTAACTCTTTAATGCATTCCCTAGTATTCAGAATTCTGACCTCCTGCATGCGGCGCAGTGATTGCTTGATATATGCAGGAGCTAATTTATATCTATTGCTAATTGGCCACAGTCATGGAAATAAAATAAACAAAACTAAGTCCCTGAAGCACAAAATGCTTTTATACAATTTAATTTGCATGTAGATCTTTTGCAAAGCAGTGATTCATTTGTGATACCCTTATATCTGTGATAGGTGTAAATTCATATAATAAGGTACAGGAATCTAGACCCAGACACACTTGAGATTAAAAACTTAAAAAGTATTTAAGCAGAAGGGTTTATAGATTATTTGCCATTAAATTAATAAAGCAACCAAGACAAAATAAAATCACTCCTATTGTTATAGGGAGGTGTGTGCAGTACAGATTTACTCTGGCTATGGCAGCAAAGGGTTTAATGTCTGTCAGTGAGCGCTCACTCCCTGTGTGAATATGTATAAATATCTGTCTATATATAGATAATTACAGGTAGCTTTAGCAAAAAGTCTGATCTAAACATACACAATGAAAATACTAAATCCCAGCAAAGCTTAGATCCTCAATCTCCCCAGCAGCTGCATGTCACAGATTACAGACAGAAGGAGCAAGATGAGACGAGGTGATACCCAGAGAGAGAGAGAGAGACACACAGAGAAAGAGAGACAGAGAGAGGGAGGGAGAGGGGGGGAGAGAGAGAGGGAGAGAGAGACACACACAGAGAAAGAGAGACAGAGAGAGAGAGAGAGAGGGAGAGAGAGAGAGGGAGAGAGAGAGACACACACAGAGAAAGAGAGACAGAGAGAGAGAGAGAGAGAGGGAGAGAGAGAGAGGGAGAGAGAGAGACACACACAGAGAAAGAGAGACAGAGAGAGAGGGGGAGAGAGAGAGAGAGAGAGGGGGAGAGAGAGAGAGAGAGAGAGAGAGACACACACAGAGAAAGAGAGACAGAGAGAGAGAGACACAGAGAAAGAGACAGAGAGAGAGAGAGAGAGAGAGAGAGAGAGAGACTGGGAGAGACAGAGAGAGAAAGAGAGAGAGCGAGAGAGAGAGAAAGAAAGAAAGAAAGAAAGAAAGACAGAGAGAGAGAGAGAGAGAGAGAGACAGAGTGATAGAGAGAGAAAGAAAAAGAGAGAGAGAGACAGAGAGAGAGAAAGAGTGACACAAAGAAAGAGAGAGAGACAGAGAGAGAGAGACAGAGAGAGAGAGACAGAGAGATAGAGAGAGAGAGACAGAGAGAGAGGGGGAAAGAGAGAGAGATAGGGAGAGAGAGAGAGAAAGAGAAAGAGAGAGAGAGAGAGAGAGAGAGAGAGAGAGAGAGAGATAAAGAGAAAGAGAGAGACACAGAGAGAAAGAGGAAAAAAGGGGGTATTAAACAAGGCGCTGCTCAAATATCTATAAAATCTGTTAAAATGTATATATAATTCTTATAGAGGTATGCATATATATTATATCATACACCCATTCAATGATTAAGAGTACATGTATTGCATTACAGTTCCAATCTTAAAAAATCCTTACAGTTCCTCCACAGCAAAGTGGGCGCTTTTTTGTTTTCATATTTTTACAGAGAGAAAGAGAGACACACACACAGAGAAAGAGAAAGAGAGAGACACAGAGAGAGAGAGGCCAAGAGAGACAGAGAGAGAGAGAGAAAGAAAGAGAGACAGAGAGAGAGAGACACAGAGAGAGAAAGAGAGAGAGAAAGAGAGAGAGACAGAGAGAGGGATAGAGAGACAGAGGGATAGAGAGACACAGAGAAAGAGAGACACAGAGAGAGAGACACACAGAAAGAGAGAGAGAGACACAAAGAAAGAAATAGAGAGAGAGACAAAGAGAGAAAGAGAGAGAGAAACACACACAGAGAAAGAGAGAGAGATAGAGAAAGAGAGAGAGGGAGTGAGCTAAGGAAAAATGCAGATACGAGAAATGATAGTAAATGGCAAAAACAGAGAGATGACAAAAGGAGACACAAAGAGAGATAGTGGCCGTGAGAGAGAACGAACAATATGGGACATTATGACAGAGAGTTATAGAGAAACAGAGGGAGGAGAGAGGGGGAGAGAGACCAAGGGCGGCAGGAGAAGAGAGAGAGGGAAGCGGCAGTGAGAGATAGAAAGATAAATATGGAGGGTGAGATGTAAAGAGAAGGAGACAAAAGAAAGAAATACAGAGAGATATATGGAGAGAGAGCGAGGACAAGAAAGTTAGACAGGGAAAGTATATATACACACACATATGTATACATACATGTATACACACACACATACACACATGTATACACACACATACACACATACACACGTATACACACACATACACACATACACACGTATACACACACATACACACACATACACACATGTATACACACACACATACACACATGTATACACACACACATACACACATGTATACACACACACATACACACATGTATACACACATGCCCAAGAGGGTTAAAGCAGTGCTGGAAAATAATGGTGGCCACACAAAATATTGACACTTTGGGCCCAATTTAGATATTTCCACTTAGGGGTGTACTCACTTTTATTGCCAACAGTTTAGACATTATTGGCTGTGTGTTGAGTTATTTTGAGGGGACAGCAAATTTACACTGTTATACAGGCTGTACATTTGCCACTTTACATTGTAGCAAAGTGTCATTTCTTCAGTGTTGTCACATGAAAAGATATAATAAAATATTTACAAAAATGTGAGAGGTGTACTCACTTTTGTGAGATACTGTATATCCATAAATACATACACACATATACACACACACACACATACATGCAGTGTATGTGTGTGTGTGAGTGTGTGTGTGTGTGTGTGTGTGTGTGAATGTGTATGTGTATTTGTGTGAATATGTGCGTGTGTGTGAATGTGTATGTGTGAGTGTGCATGTATGTATGTATGTGTGAGTGTATGTGTGAGTGTGTGTATGTATGTGTGTGTGTTTTTGTGAGTGGGTATGTGTGAGTGTTAGTGTGTATGTGTGAGTGTGTATGTGTGAGTGTTAGTGTGTATGTGCGAGTGTTAGTATGTATGTGCGAGTGTGAGTGTGTATGTGTGAGTGTTAGTGTGTATGTGCGAATGTGTGTGTGTATGTGTAAGTGTAAGTGTGTGTGTGAGTATGTGTGAGTGTAAGTGTGAGTGTAAGTGTGTATGTGTAAGTGTATGTGTGAGTGTTGGTGTATACTGAACATGGATAAAACCTGCATAATCGCTGGGCTCCTCTAAGGTCTATAAGTACAATGACCAAAGTCAGAGACAGAAAGACACAAAAATGAAGAATGAAGGGAAAGAATGACAGAGATTATTGAGAATGAAACACCACTGCTTATCCTCATATGAAACAATAAGCAAATGCTACTTTGGAAGCTTTGCAGAAAAACAAGCCCAGACTTCTTTAATCTCAGTGATGAAAAAAGAAGGTAAATCCGTCTGTGTAACAGCACAGAGGAAGCAGCAGAAATGTGCGTGATACCTGTCAGTGTGTCAAAGGATGAAAGAGATGAGCACCTGAGACCAGGCCAGCTAAACTGACATATAAACCCTGGGTTACTTGTCTCATATAGAAGCACCTCTGGCAGTAACTTCTGACTCACTACAATTAGGTATTGTTGTGCTGCATGTAGAAAAATGATGAGAAATATTAACGATTTAACATTATATCATTCATTAGTACATACTGCTGCCACTTTTACAAATTCTGAAACATTTCAAACCCAACATCATTACCAAAGCAGATTAAACTCGTGTCCGAGACCATGAAGAGTGAAAAGGAGAGGGAGATTAAAAGGGATTAGGGCTATGAAAGGGACATTAAACACATTGACATTGCAAAATAAATTGTTTAATTACATTTGTTACAAAACAATTGCAATATACTTTTATCATTAATTTTGTCCCCTTTTACTGTAATTTAGCTCTGAAAATGTGGTCTTTCCAATGACCCTGGGTTTCTATAACCTAATGAACGCAGCCATGTTTAAACTTAGGTTTCCATATCTCATTTCTAGGGCTGATAATCAGGGACACATGAAGAATGCAAACAACAGATGTGGGGAATATAGCAATTTTTACCATGTTAGTTACTTTAAGAAAACATATACTTTATCTGTCCCTAGTTATCCTCAGCAGAAGAGATCATATAAGGGAAAACTAGTTTTCAATACAGAGGTAAATTTGCATCTATTTCTTTAATACTTAATAAAATAAAATTATTTAAAAATACATCTGCATATTACGCTCAGGCTAATCTTCGCTTTGAAGACACGATTACATCTGACATTCATTTACAGTTTAATGTGCTTGAAGTCAAGATGCTTGTGACCTCTCTATAACAGTAATACAGGGCTCAACAACTAACAGAAACCAGGGCACCTGGTACCAGAGAATAAGCCCTGGTGTTCAGTAACAACCAATACTGATAAAATCTTTTTTTATTATTATTTTTTTATTTTAAGAGGACATTTTGAAAAGTATTTCATATTTTAATGGATTTCCCATTGGCCCTGTGCTAAATTTAAAAAAAATGACATTTCTTGTTCATTTCAATATCAGTTAAACACCTTTAACAACATTTTTAATGCAAAATATTTTAATATATTTATATAATTTATTCTTACATAAATAATTAAAACCTGAGTTGATATGTTCTGCCATGATGGCTGAGTTTGGTGACACTCTCCTCCCCTTTGTGACAGTTGCCAGTCTCGCTACTTTCCTCTCGACTGCTTCCATCTCCTATCAAATGCACTTGCACGGAGCTCACAGACAGAGATAGCTTACCACTGGTGGGTGACAGAAAACCAGATCTAGTAGGGCTGGCATGCAGACTGTTAAATTACTGTTTGGTGTAAGTTATGGGCATTTAAGGGATTAAATTGCTGCTGCATCTTTATATCTGCACTGTGTAATCTGTTGGCGCTTTATAAATAAAAAATAATAATAACTGTAATGTAGGGTTGCATCACTGCTTTGTATGTGTTACTGGCAATCATGGGTTTGAATCACTGCTGTGTAGGGTGCATGGTCAATCAGAGGATTTAAATCTTAAAGTGACAGTATGCACCAATTTTCATATCACTGCATGTAATAGACAATACTATAAAGAAGAATATGCACAGATACTGATATAAAAATCCAGTATAAAACCTTTTAAAAACTTACTTAGAAGCTCCCAGTTTAGTTCTGTTGATGAGGTTAGGCTGGGACACCCAGTGAAAGGGGCTGGGAAATCAGGAAGAACAAAAAATGCTTATGAAAAGACCCTTTAGACAAACAGGAGCAGCAGGAAACTGTGGACCTGGGTCTACATCTGACATTTTGGGGCTTGGTTTGGAGTCTGAAAATCAGCACATTGTTTTTAAAAAATAAGCAAAACTATACATTGTTACAAAAACACTCCCAGATGGGCTATAGAAATGAATCATCTATAAAACATTTATGCAAAGAAAAATCTAGTGTGCACTTTCCATTTAAAAAAAAAAATCCAAGAGTGTGGCAGCACAACAATTTTTTTATTTTGAACAAGCTTGACAAAGGGACACACTCCCGAAACGTTGCTCTGCTGTTTTCCTTGTGTGTTCAAAATAAAAAAATTGTTGTGCTGCCACACTCTTGGATTTTTTGCATATTTAAAGGGGTTCATGGTGCCCCTGTGGCGTGCATGCAGTACCCTCAGTGCTGGACTTTTGCTTGATTTTTAAATTTCCATTTAAGCTAGGAAAATATATGTTGGGGTCCCTAGAGCCAGTACAAAGTATCCTCAGATATTTGAACAGATGAACAACCTAGGTCTGAGCAACACTTCTGTCAGTTAATGTTTGTTTGTTTTTAACCAGGTTACAGATTTTCATTATTTCTTTGTGATAAATCTCAGTTTGCAGTATTTTGTGGATAGATCTTATCCTGTACATGATTCATTCACTCATTTTGACCTATATAGTCTACAGTATAATGTTTTCTATTTTCTATCATGTACATTAAAGATCAGCATTTTAAAAAACTGAACTTTTTTATATAAATAGTACATTTATATTACAGTGTGGGTTTAATTGCTCATTGGCCGATAAGGACACCTCCTTTAGCTGTATTGGTCAGAGCAACAAGCCTTCACAAACATGAACATAGACATTAGTTTTATTAAGTATAGCAACATCCTTTTTTATTAAAAAAAACTGTAATACACTTTAAAATACTCTCTTTAGATGTAACAAAGGGGAAAAAAGGGCCTTTAATGTCCCTTTTAAACGGTAGGCGAATTAGTCTCCTGAAGGAAGTGTATGAATATTAATGGAGTTAGCTATGTGTTTCTTACCATTTCTCTAGCCATAGTTAAATAAAACCGCAAAAGACATATTTACATAAAAAAGAGATGCAAATGTTCAGTACTGAATAGAGGAGACAATTTGAAGAACATGAAAAAGGAATATATATTTGAATTACGTACTCATTTAAATTAATGCTTGTTACATGCAATTTCTCATTGAGATTTTTTTTTGCAGGTGATATAAAAGGTTTTTTGCTTAGTGATTTCTCCACTTTTTATATCAAATAGGTTTTGTCGATGGAGACAATTAAAGGAACATGAAACAATAGGACATTGTTATAAAATATTTAAAGGACTACTCAATGCAGTAAAATTGCTTAATTAACAAGTACATAATAAAAATACAATACAATAACACCTACTCTGAATTTCAAATAAAATGATTTTTTTTATGACAAATTCATTTTTTCTCTCATTTTCTGGCCCCCTTTATCATGTGACAGACATCAGCCAATCACAGACTAGTATATGTATACTCTGTGAGCTTGTGCACATGCTCAGTAGGATCTTGTTCCCCAGAAAGTGTGACTATAAAAAGACTGTGCACAATGAGATAATAGAAGTAAATTGGAAAGTGTCTTAAAACTGCTGCTCTATCTGAATCATAAAAGTTTGTTTTGACTTGAGTATCCGTTTAACGATAGACAAGCTTGTGTACCTGTGAAAGTGCTCATAAGCTTATATACTGGGGAGAGTGTTGTGAGCTATCTTGTAAGAATTACTATCTCCTGATGCAAGTGTTGGGGAAGCTGAGTGCATGTGAGAGTATTGGGGAAGCTGAGTGCAAGTGAGAGTGTTGGGGAAGCTGAGTGCATGTGAGAGTGTTAGATGCAAGTGTTGGGGAAGCTGAGTGCATGTGAGAGTGTTAGATGCAAGTGTTGGGGAAGCTGAGTGCATGTGAGAGTGTTGGGGAAGCTGAGTGCATGTGAGAGTGTTGGGGAAGCTGGGTGCATGTGAGAGTGTTGGGGAAGCTGAGTGCATGTGAGAGTGTTGGGATGCAAGTGTTGGGGAAGCTGAGTGCATGTGAGAGTGTTGGGATGCAAGTGTTGGGGAAGCTGGGTGCAAGTGAGAGTGTAGGGATGCAAGTGTTGGGGAAGCTGAGTGCATGTGAGAGTGTTGGGGAAGCTGAGTGCATGTGAGAGTGTTGGGGAAGCTGGGTGCAAGTGAGAGTATTGGGGAAGCTGGGTGCAAGTGAGAGTGTAGGGATGCAAGTGTTGGGGAAGCTGAGTGCATGTGAGAGTATTGGGGAAGCTGAGTGCAAGTGAGAGTGTTGGGGAAGCTGAGTGCATGTGAGAGTGTTAGATGCAAGTGTTGGGGAAGCTGAGTGCATGTGAGAGTGTTAGATGCAAGTGTTGGGGAAGCTGAGTGCATGTGAGAGTGTTGGGGAAGCTGAGTGCATGTGAGAGTGTTGGGGAAGCTGGGTGCATGTGAGAGTGTTGGGGAAGCTGAGTGCATGTGAGAGTGTTGGGATGCAAGTGTTGGGGAAGCTGAGTGCATGTGAGAGTGTTGGGATGCAAGTGTTGGGGAAGCTGGGTGCAAGTGAGAGTGTAGGGATGCAAGTGTTGGGGAAGCTGAGTGCATGTGAGAGTGTTGGGGAAGCTGAGTGCATGTGAGAGTGTTGGGGAAGCTGGGTGCAAGTGAGAGTATTGGGGAAGCTGGGTGCAAGTGAGAGTGTAGGGATGCAAGTGTTGGGGAAGCTGAGTGCATGTGAGAGTGTTGGGGAAGCTGAGTGCATGTGAGAGTGTTGGGGAAGCTGGGTGCAAGTGAGAGTGTTGGGGAAGCTGAGTGCATGTGAGAGTGTTGGGGAAGCTGAGTGCATGTGAGAGTGTTGGGGAAGCTGGGTGCATGTGAGAGTGTTGGGGAAGCTGAGTGCAAGTGAGAGTATTGGGGAAGCTGAGTGCATGTGAGAGTGTTGGGATGCAAGTGTTGGGGAAGCTGAGTGCATGTGAGAGTGTTGGGATGCAAGTGTTGGGGAAGCTGAGTGCATGTGAGAGTGTTGGGATGCAAGTGTTGGGGAAGCTGAGAGCATGTGAGAGTGTTGGGATGCAAGTGTTGGGGAAGCTGAGTGCATGTGAGAGTGTTGGGATGCAAGTGTTGGGGAAGCTGAGTACATGTGAGAGTGTTGGGATACAAGTGTTGGGTAAGCTGAGTGCATGTGAGAGTGTTGGGATGCAAGTGTTGGGGAAGCTGAGTGCATGTGAGAGTGTTGGATGCAAGTGTTGGGTAAGCTGAGTGCATGTGAGAGTGTTAGATGCAAGTGTTGGGGAAGCTGAGAGCAAGTGAGAGTGTTAGATGCAAGTGTTGGGGAAGCTGAGTGCATGTGAGAGTGTTGGGATGCAAGTGTTGGGGAAGCTGAGAGCAAGTGAGAGTGTTAGATGCAAGTGTTGGGGAAGCTGAGAGCATGTGAGAGTGTTGGATGCAAGTGTTGGGGAAGCTGAGTGCATGTGAGAGTGTTGGGATGCAAGTGTTGGGGAAGCTGAGTGCATGTGAGAGTGTTGGATGCAAGTGTTGGGGAAGCTGAGTGCATGTGAGAGTGTTGGGGAAGCTGAGTGCAAGTGAGAGTGTTGGGGAAGCTGAGTGCATGTGAGAGTGTTGGATGCAAGTGTTGGGGAAGCTGAGTGCATGTGAGAGTGTTGGGGAAGCTGAGTGCAAGTGAGAGTGTTGGGGAAGCTGAGTGCATGTGAGAGTGTTGGATGCAAGTGTTGGGGAAGCTGAGTGCATGTGAGAGTGTTGGGGAAGCTGAGTGCAAGTGAGAGTGTTGGGGAAGCTGAGTGCATGTGAGAGTGTTGGGATGCAAGTGTTGGGGAAGCTGAGTGCATGTGAGAGTGTTGGGATGCAAGTGTTGGGGAAGCTGAGTGCATGTGAGAGTGTTGGGGAAGCTGAGTGCATGTGAGAGTGTTGGGGAAGCTGAGTGCATGTGAGAGTGTTGGGATGTAAGTGTTGGGGAAGCTGAGTGCAAGTGAGAGTGTTGGGATGCAAGTGTTGGGGAAGCTGAGTGCAAGTGAGAGTGTTAGATGCAAGTGTTGGGGAAGCTGAGTGCATGTGAGAGTGTTGGATGCAAGTGTTGGGGAAGCTGAGTGCATGTGAGAGTGTTGGGATGCAAGTGTTGGGGAAGCTGAGTGCAAGTGAGAGTGTTAGATGCAAGTGTTGGGGAAGCTGAGTGCATGTGAGAGTGTTGGATGCAAGTGTTGGGGAAGCTGAGTGCATGTGAGAGTGTTAGATGCAAGTGTTGGGGAAGCTGAGTGCATGTGAGAGTGTTGGATGCAAGTGTTGGGGAAGCTGAGTGCATGTGAGAGTGTTGGATGCAAGTGTTGGGGAAGCTGAGTGCATGTGAGAGTGTTGGATGCAAGTGTTGGGGAAGCTGAGTGCATGTGAGAGTGTTAGATGCAAGTGTTGGGGAAGCTGAGTGCATGTGAGAGTGTTAGATGCAAGTGTTGGGGAAGCTGAGTGCATGTGAGAGTGTTGGATGCAAGTGTTGGGGAAGCTGAGTGCAAGTGAGAGTGTTAGATGCAAGTGTTGGGGAAGCTGAGTGCATGTGAGAGTGTTGGGATGCAAGTGTTGGGGAAGCTGAGTGCATGTGAGAGTGTTGGGATGCAAGTGTTGGGGAAGCTGAGTGCATGTGAGAGTGTTGGGATGCAAGTGTTGGGGAAGCTGAGTGCATGTGAGAGTGTTGGGATGCAAGTGTTGGGGAAGCTGAGTGCATGTGAGAGTGTTGGATGCAAGTGTTGGGGAAGCTGAGTGCATGTGAGAGTGTTGGATGCAAGTGTTGGGGAAGCTGAGTGCATGTGAGAGTGTTGGATGCAAGTGTTGGGGAAGCTGAGTGCATGTGAGAGTGTTGGATGCAAGTGTTGGGGAAGCTGAGTGCATGTGAGAGTGTTGGGATGCAAGTGTTGGGGAAGCTGAGTGCATGTGAGAGTGTTGGGATGCAAGTGTTGGGGAAGCTGAGTGCATGTGAGAGTGTTAGATGCAAGTGTTGGGGAAGCTGAGTGCATGTGAGAGTGTTGGATGCAAGTGTTGGGGAAGCTGGGTGCAAGTGAGAGTGTTGGATGCAAGTGTTGGGGAAGCTGAGTGCATGTGAGAGTGTTGGATGCAAGTGTTGGGGAAGCTGAGTGCATGTGAGAGTGTTGGATGCAAGTGTTGGGGAAGCTGAGTGCATGTGAGAGTGTTGGGATGCAAGTGTTGGGGAAGCTGAGTGCATGTGAGAGTGTTGGATGCAAGTGTTGGGGAAGCTGAGTGCATGTGAGAGTGTTGGATGCAAGTGTTGGGGAAGCTGAGTGCATGTGAGAGTGTTGGATGCAAGTGTTGGGGAAGCTGAGTGCATGTGAGAGTGTTGGATGCAAGTGTTGGGGAAGCTGAGTACATGTGAGAGTGTTGGATGCAAGTGTTGGGGAAGCTGAGTGCATGTGAGAGTGTTGGATGCAAGTGTTGGGGAAGCTGAGTGCATGTGAGAGTGTTGGGATGCAAGTGTTGGGGAAGCTGAGTGCATGTGAGAGTGTTGGGATGCAAGTGTTGGGGAAGCTGAGTGCATGTGAGAGTGTTGGGATGCAAGTGTTGGGGAAGCTGAGTGCATGTGAGAGTGTTGGGATGCAAGTGTTGGGGAAGCTGAGTGCAAGTGAGAGTGTTGGGATGCAAGTGTTGGGGAAGCTGAGAGCATGTGAGAGTGTTGGATGCAAGTGTTGGGGAAGCTGAGTGCATGTGAGAGTGTTGGGATGCAAGTGTTGGGGAAGCTGAGTGCAAGTGAGAGTGTTGGGATGCAAGTGTTGGGGAAGCTGAGTGCATGTGAGAGTGTTGGATGCAAGTGTTGGGGAAGCTGAGTGCATGTGAGAGTGTTGGGGAAGCTGAGTGCATGTGAGAGTGTTGGGATGCAAGTGTTGGGGAAGCTGAGTGCATTTGAGAGTGTTGGGATGCAAGTGTTGGGGAAGCTGAGTGCATGTGAGAGTGTTGGGATGCAAGTGTTGGGGAAGTTGAGTGCATGTGAGAGTGTTGGGATGCAAGTGTTGGCTAAGCTGAGTGCATGTGAGAGTGTTGGATGTAAGTGTTGGGGAAGCTGAGTACATGTGAGAGTGTTGGATGCAAGTGTTGGGGAAGTTGAGTGCATGTGAGAGTGTTGGGATGTAAGTGTTGGGGAAGCTGAGTGCATGTGAGAGTGTTGGATGCAAGTGTTGGGTAAGCTGAGTACATGTGAGAGTGTTGGGATGCAAGTGTTGGGGAAGCTGAGTGCATGTGAGAGTGTTAGATGCAAGTGTTTGGGAAGCTGAGTGCATGTGAGAGTGTTGGGATGCAAGTGTTGGGGAAGCTGAGTGCATGTGAGAGTGTTGGGATGTAAGTGTTGGGGAAGCTGAGTGCATGTGAGAGTGTTGGGATGCAAGTGTTGGGGAAGCTGAGTGCATGTGAGAGTGTTGGATGCAAGTGTTGGAGAACCTGAGTGCATGTGAGAGTGTTGGGATGCAAGTGTTGGGGAAGCTGAGTGCATGTGAGAGTGTTGGGATGCAAGTGTTGGGGAAGCTGAGTGCATGTGAGAGTGTTGGGATGTAAGTGTTGGGTAAGCTGAGTACATGTGAGAGTGTTAGATGCAAGTGTTGGGGAAGCTGAGTGCATGTGAGAGTGTTGGGATGCAAGTGTTGGGGAAGCTGAGTGCATGTGAGAGTGTTGGGATGCAAGTGTTGGAGAACCTGAGTGCATGTGAGAGTGTTGGGATGCAAGTGTTGGGGAAGCTGAGTGCATGTGAGAGTGTTGGGATGCAAGTGTTGGGGAAGCTGAGTGCATGTGAGAGTGTTGGGATGCAAGTGTTGGGGAAGCTGAGTGCATGTGAGAGTGTTGGGATGCAAGTGTTGGAGAACCTGAGTGCATGTGAGAGTGTTGGGATGCAAGTGTTGGGGAAGCTGAGTGCATGTGAGAGTGTTGGGATGCAAGTGTTGGGGAAGCTGAGTGCATGTGAGAGTGTTGGGATGCAAGTGTTGGAGAACCTGAGTGCATGTGAGAGTGTTGGGATGCAAGTGTTGGGGAAGCTGAGTGCATGTGAGAGTGTTGGGATGCAAGTGTTGGGGAAGCTGAGTGCATGTGAGAGTGTTGGGATGTAAGTGTTGGGTAAGCTGAGTACATGTGAGAGTGTTAGATGCAAGTGTTGGGTAAGCTGAGTACATGTGAGAGTGTTAGATGCAAGTGTTAGGGAAGCTGAGTGCATGTGAGAGTGTTGGGATGCAAGTGTTGGGGAAGCTGAGTGCATGTGAGAGTGTTGGGATGCAAGTGTTGGGGAAGCTGAGTGCATGTGAGAGTGTTGGGATGCAAGTGTTGGGGAAGCTGAGTGCATGTGAGAGTGTTGGGATGTAAGTGTTGGGGAAGCTGAGTGCATGTGAGAGTGTTGGGATGCAAGTGTTGGAGAACCTGAGTGCATGTGAGAGTGTTGGGATGTAAGTGTTGGGGAAGCTGAGTGCATGTGAGAGTGTTGGGATGCAAGTGTTGGGGAAGCTGAGTGCATGTGAGAGTGTTGGGATGTAAGTGTTGGGTAAGCTGAGTACATGTGAGAGTGTTAGATGCAAGTGTTGGGTAAGCTGAGTACATGTGAGAGTGTTAGATGCAAGTGTTAGGGAAGCTGAGTGCATGTGAGAGTGTTGGGATGCAAGTGTTGGGGAAGCTGAGTGCATGTGAGAGTGTTGGGATGCAAGTGTTGGAGAACCTGAGTGCATGTGAGAGTGTTGGGATGCAAGTGTTGGGGAAGCTGAGTGCATGTGAGAGTGTTGGGATGCAAGTGTTGGGGAAGCTGAGTGCATGTGAGAGTGTTGGCATGCAAGTGTTGGGGAAGCTGAGTGCATGTGAGAGTGTTGGGATGCAAGTGTTGGAGAACCTGAGTGCATGTGAGAGTGTTGGGATGCAAGTGTTGGGGAAGCTGAGTGCATGTGAGAGTGTTGGGATGCAAGTGTTGGGGAAGCTGAGTGCATGTGAGAGTGTTGGGATGCAAGTGTTGGAGAACCTGAGTGCATGTGAGAGTGTTGGGATGCAAGTGTTGGGGAAGCTGAGTGCATGTGAGAGTGTTGGGATGCAAGTGTTGGGGAAGCTGAGTGCATGTGAGAGTGTTGGGATGTAAGTGTTGGGTAAGCTGAGTACATGTGAGAGTGTTAGATGCAAGTGTTGGGTAAGCTGAGTACATGTGAGAGTGTTAGATGCAAGTGTTAGGGAAGCTGAGTGCATGTGAGAGTGTTGGGATGCAAGTGTTGGGGAAGCTGAGTGCATGTGAGAGTGTTGGGATGCAAGTGTTGGGGAAGCTGAGTGCATGTGAGAGTGTTGGGATGCAAGTGTTGGGGAAGCTGAGTGCATGTGAGAGTGTTGGGATGTAAGTGTTGGGGAAGCTGAGTGCATGTGAGAGTGTTGGGATGCAAGTGTTGGAGAACCTGAGTGCATGTGAGAGTGTTGGGATGCAAGTGTTGGGGAAGCTGAGTGCATGTGAGAGTGTTGGGATGCAAGTGTTGGGGAAGCTGAGTGCATGTGAGAGTGTTGGGATGTAAGTGTTGGGTAAGCTGAGTACATGTGAGAGTGTTAGATGCAAGTGTTGGGTAAGCTGAGTACATGTGAGAGTGTTAGATGCAAGTGTTAGGGAAGCTGAGTGCATGTGAGAGTGTTGGGATGCAAGTGTTGGGGAAGCTGAGTGCATGTGAGAGTGTTGGGATGCAAGTGTTGGGGAAGCTGAGTGCATGTGAGAGTGTTGGGATGCAAGTGTTGGGGAAGCTGAGTGCATGTGAGAGTGTTGGGATGTAAGTGTTGGGGAAGCTGAGTGCATGTGAGAGTGTTGGGATGCAAGTGTTGGAGAACCTGAGTGCATGTGAGAGTGTTGGGATGCAAGTGTTGGGGAAGCTGAGTGCATGTGAGAGTGTTGGGATGCAAGTGTTGGGGAAGCTGAGTGCATGTGAGAGTGTTGGGATGTAAGTGTTGGGTAAGCTGAGTACATGTGAGAGTGTTAGATGCAAGTGTTGGGGAAGCTGAGTGCATGTGAGAGTGTTGGGATGCAAGTGTTGGGGAAGCTGAGTGCATGTGAGAGTGTTGGGATGTAAGTGTTGGGTAAGCTGAGTACATGTGAGAGTGTTAGATGCAAGTGTTGGGGAAGCTGAGTGCATGTGAGAGTGTTGGTTGATCTGTTTCCTTGAAAGATTGCTAAGGAACCTGGTTTCATGGAAGATTAAGAGAGGGAACTGTTTTTTATTTGTTTGACTGTATAGGAGCTTATATTTTGTTAGAGTGTTGCATGAATTGTCACCCTGAGAAACTGCTGGGAGAGTTATTATGTGAGTATTGCCAATACTGGTCTATAAGAGTACAGATGAATTATCTTCTTGTAAGAATTGGACCTATCAGCTAATGAGAGTGTTGGGGGTTTGCCTGTGAGTGCTTTGGATGATCTGCTGCTGTGAGACCTGCCTGAGTAATAAAATTAACTGTACTTTTGAAACTGCAGAGCTCTTTTTTGTGAGTGCTGAGACAGTAACAGATTTTGTGATAACCATTTTTGAGAGTGTTTTGGGAACAACTTACTTGTGAAAATGTTGGTGAACTTTGAATAGTGCAATGAGAGTGCAGCAGACTCTGTCTATGACAGTGTCACACACACAGGCTACTTGAAGTGCTGGATTTGTGTGTTCATGTTAGTACCTGTAGACACACATATGGATATTCCAGCACCCCAGTCCCTTCACAGCCCACAGCAAAGTTTCAGGTGTGAACCCTTAATCATGCCATTTTACATATTAGTACCTGTACACACATATGGATATTCAAGTACCTCAATCCCTTCAAGGTGTGCACACTAAAGGAGTCTTGCATCCAAAACTCCTCAAAATAAATCAAATGGAAGGATAGCAGCACCACCTCAAACTGGATAAATATTTATTCAGACAAAAGCAGCACACAGCATTTGTGCTTGCACCCTTAGTCATGCCATTTTACAGGTTAGTACCTGTGAAAGTGCTTTCTAAGGTGTTTCTTTGTAAGAGAGTAAAAGATCTGTTTTATGTTAAGAATGCCAAGAAAAGCAGAAGTGCTAAGATAGCTGTCTCCCAGGGAGCTCTCTTTCTATAAGGGTACATGAAATTACAGAGTTGCCCTCTTACTTAAAGAGAGTGCTGTTGGTAAGAGGAGCTGTCTTTTTGCGAACGTATTGGTGGTACCATCTCCCTATGAGAGTTCTGCTTTCAGGATTAGAGTAGAAACATATTTAAAAGCATTGAAGCTGCAGGAAATCTGCCTTTCCATTTTAAATCTCTTCAAATCACCAGAGCCGACAATCTGTTCTACCCCCCCCCCCCCTTTACAGCAAGAGAGTGGGGAATTCTAGTCAGGGATTTAACCCCTCGGCTACTAGTGTCGCTGAGTAGCTCTGTATAATACGGTGATGCATTACACATGACAGAAGAAATAAATATTAAACTGACGCAAATTAGTGTCTATGACACAAGAGCTTACAGTCTAATGGGACCAATGGAATCAGCTATGCTAAAGGCATCTGACTGTGCCAGCTGAAAAGTCATTTTAAAAAGTATGGTTAAGACAACAATACAAAAGGACCCTAACCAGATTCAGCCCTTGTTGGTTCCTTTACTGAATAGTCTCAATATACCCCTCTTAATTAAATTGTCCGTATCCCATATTCTGAGATAAGGCATAAGCATGAAATTCCATATATAGAAAGTAGTTATACCACTTGCAGTAACACACACACAGTTATTCAACCTGCCGTAACATACATAGGCACTTGGTTATATAGCCTGCAGTAACACACATACATACCCAGAGTTATACAGCCTGCAGTAACAAACATACACACACAGTTATACAACCTGCAGTAACACACATACACACACAGTTATACAGCCTGCAGTAACACACATACACACACAGTTATACAACCTGCAGTAACACACATACACACACAGTTATACAGCCTGCAGTAACAAACATACACACACAGTTATACAGCCTGCAGTAACACACATACACACACAGTTATACAACCTGCAGTAACACACGTACACACACAGTTATACAGCCTGCAGTAACACACATACATACCCAGAGTTATACAGCCTGCAGTAACAAACATAAACACACAGTTATACAGCCTGCAGTAACAAACACAGTTATACAACCTGCAGTAACACACGTACACACACAGTTATACAGCCTGCAGTAACAAACATACACACACAGTTATACAGCCTGCAGTAACACACATACACACACAGTTATACAGCCTGCAGTAACAAACACAGTTATACAACCTGCAGTAACACACATACACACACAGTTATACAGCCTGCAGTAACAAACATACACACACAGTTATACAGCCTGCAGTAACACACATACATACACAGTTATACAGCCTTCAGTAACACACATACACACACAGTTATACAACCTGCAGTAACACACATACATACCCAGAGTTATACAGCCTGCAGTAACAAACATACACACACAGTTATACAACCTGCAGTAACACACATACACACACAGTTATTCAACCTGCAGTAACACACACAGTTATACAACCTGCAGTAACACGCATACACACCCCGAGTTATATAGCCTGCAATAACACACATACGCACAGATATACAACCTGCAGTAACACACATACACACAGTTATAAAACCTGTAATAACCCATTCAAACAACCTAAAGTTACACACATACAAGCCCACGGTTATATAACTGCAATAACGCACATACACAAACACAGTTTTACAGCCTGCACTAACACACACACATAAGCAGTTACAAGCAGTAACAAACATATGTGCACAAGCACACACTCACACATGCAGCAACAACCTTCAGACACACAAACAAATTAGTGTATGTAATTTTTGCACTACCCACCCTCGGATTGCCTGGTTCATCGCCCTGTTTGCCATAGAGAACTGCTGGTCCGATCATGAAACAGCTGATCAGCCAATCAGCAATGGCAGTCGCACAACCCCATCAACCACTCTATGCAAGGGTAAACACACAGAGCTTTGTTGCAACCAGCTATAAATGAGCTGCTGCACAAATCATGCAGTCACCTGCTGACTGGGCAATAATCTGAAGTCTCCAGGATAATAAGAAATATTTTCATAGGTAAATTGCAGAAAAAGTAGGCAAATATAAACAATAAAATGCATTGTTAAAGTGATAGTAAATTCTAGCGTTTTTTGAAACGCTAGGATTTACCAGTGCAATAAATAAAGGGGACTTTCAGTCACGAAATATAAAATACTTCATGCTAAAAGTTCCTTTATTTGTCTGCAGCGTTTGCCGCGCTGAGAGTCTCAGGCTGCCCACAGCAGAACGCTATTTTATCACTGAGGTGATCTTAGCCAATAGCGTGCTAGTTATACGGCATAATGCCAACTGGCCCGCATGGCTATTGGCTAAGAGGTGTAAAACGTCACCTCACTGAAACATAGCGTACTGCTGCGGGCGGCCTGAGGTGCTCAGAGCGTAGAACGCTTAAGACAAATAAAGGAACTTTCAGCATGAATTATTTTATACTTCATGACTGAAAGTCACCTTTATTTGTTCCACTGGTAAATCCTAGCGTTTCACAAACACTAGGATTTACCATCACTTTAACTTTGTACAATAAAGCTCTAAATTACCAGTGGCGTGCTTACTGTTGCGTGCAAGCAGAAATAACGCTCATATTACAAGTTGAAAATAAATGCGATAGAGAGAGCACAATCACATTTAATGCTCGTTGGGTTCGTGCAACTGAAAACCTTGTGTAAAGGGTAGTGCGTTAAAAAAAATGTTGCATTAAACACTATCTGATAAAAAATATTTATATAAATATTAAAAAATAAAGCTATAAGGGTTAAAAGGTATAAAGTAAATGACAAGGTGTGTGACTGCAACTGGCTATATTCTATATATACATACATATACATGTCTTAAAGGGACACTGAACCCATTTTTTTTCTTTCATGACTCAGATAGAGCATGAGATTTTAAGCAACTTTCTAATATACTCCTATTATCCAATTTTCTTCATTCTCATGGTATCTTTATTTGAAATCCAAGAATGTAAGTTTAGATGCCGGCCCATTTTTGGTGAGCAACCTGGGTTGTTCTTGCTGATTGGTGGATAAATTCATCCACCAATAAAAAAGTGCTGTCCATAGTCTGAACAAAAAAAAGCTTAGATGTCTTCTTTTTCAAATAAAGATAACACGAGAACGAAGAAAAATTGAAAATAGGAGTAAATTAGAAAGTTGCTTAAAATTGCATGCTCTATCTGAATCATGAAAGAAAAATGTTGGGTTCAGTGTCCCTTTAACCCCTTAATGACCGGACCATTTTTCAATTTTCTTACCCTTAATGACAATGGCTATTTTTACATTTCTGCAGTGTTTGTGTTTAGCTGTAATTTTCCTCTTACTCATTTACTTTACCCACACATATTATATACCGTTTTTCTCGCCATTAAATGGACTTTCTAAAGATACCATTATTTTCATCATATCTTATCATTTACTATAAAAAAAATATAAAATATGAGGAAACAATTGAAAAAAACACACTTTTTCTAACTTTTACCCCCAAAATCTGTTACACATCTACAACCACCAAAATACACCCATTCTAAATAGTTTCTAAATTTTGTCCTAAGTTTAGAAATACCCAATGTTTACATGTTCTTTGCTTTTTTTGCAAGTTATAGGGCCATAAATACAAGTAGCACTTTGCTATTTCCAAACCACTTTTTTTCAAAATTAGCGCTAGTTACATTGGAACACTGATATCTTTCAGGAATCCCTGAATATCCCTTGACATGTATATATTTATATTTAGAAGACATCCCAAAGCATTGATCTAGACCCATTTTGGTATATTTCATGCCACCATTTCACCGCCAAATGCGATCAAATAAAAAAAATTGTTGACTTTTTCACAATTTTTTTCACTAACTTTAGGTTTCTCGCTGAATTTATTTACAAACAACTTGTGCAATTATGGCATAAATGGTTGTAAATACTTCTCTGGGATCCCCTTTGTTCAGAAATAGCAGACCTATACGGATTTGGCGTTGCTTTTTGGTAATTAGAAGGCCGCTAAATGCCGCTGCACACCACACGTGTATTATGCCCAGCCGTGAAGGGGTTAATTAGGGAGCTTGTTGGTATATTTCATGCCACCATTTCACCGCCAAATACGATCAAATAAAATAAAAAACTTAAATTTTTCACAATTTTAGGTTTCTCACTGAAATTATTTACAAACAGCTTGTGCAATTATGGCACAAATGGTTGTAAATGCTTCTCTGGGATCCCCTTTGTTCAGAAATAGCAGACATATATGGCTTTGGTGTTGCTTTTTGGTAATAATAAGGCCGTTAAATACTGCTGCGCACCACACTTGTAATATGCCCAGCAGTTAAGGGGTTAATTAGGTAGCTTGTGGGGTTAATTTTTAGCTTTAGTGTAGAGATCAGCCTCCCACCTGACACATCCCACCCCCTGATCCCCCCCTGACCCCCTCAAACAGCTCTCTTCCCTCCCCACCTCACAATTGTCACCGCCATCTTAAGTACTGGCAGACAAATATTTTTTTTTTATTTTTTTTTTTGGCATAAAGTCTGCAGTGATAGATCCCCCCTTACCCCACAACCTCCCTGATCCCCCCATACATCTTTCTAACCCTCCCCCTCTGTCTATTTGCCGCCATCTTGGGTACTGGCAGCTGTCTGCCAGTACCCAATTTGCCCCCCAAAATAGTTTTTTTTTACTTTTTTAATATAAAATATTTGTTTTCTGTAGTGTAGCTGGCCCCCCTAAATAATCTTCAACCCTCCCCCTCCCAGATCCCTTATTAAAGAACAGAGATGCCACTGCATCTAGATAGATCTTTTTTTTTTAACTGGGCTGTATATTTTGAGTGCGAGCGCACCCGCCCCCCCCCCCCGGCCGCAACCGCCGCACCGGCAGGAGATGCATATAAAGCACGATCGGTTACTAAAGCAAACAATGAGGTCATACTAGGTAAAAGCAGCTCCAACCCACCAACTAATTTATACACATACATAGACTATGCAGATGGGGCCACAGAGTGGCCCTTTCTGCATCGGTATGTAAAATGGGGGATTGTAGTGATGCCTCAATATTGAGGCATCACTACAATCCCTTGTAAGCAGCTGGAAGCGATCATGATCGCTTCCAGCACTTCAGACAACAGAGGACGTACCAGGTACGCCAACTGTCATTAAGGGAAGTTTTTTCTATGACGTACCTGGTACGTCCTCTGTCATTAAGGGGTTAATATGTGTTATTTATATATGTATATATTTTAAAAATTATATAGATATATTGTATCTCACAAAAGTGAGTACACCCCTCACATTTTTGTAAATTATATACAAAAATATATACAGTAAAACACATAAATACATTTGTACACACACATATATATATATATATATATATATATATATATACAGTATCTCACAAAAGTAAGTACACCCCTCATATTTTTTTAAAATATTTTATTATATATTTTCATGTGACAGCATTAAAGAAATGACACTTTGCTACAATATAAAGTAGTGAGAGTACAGCCTGTATAACAGTGTAAATCTGCTGTCCCCTCAAAATAATTCAACACACAGCCATTAATGTCTAAACCGTTGGCTACAAAAGTGAGTACACCCCTAAGTGGAAATGTCCAAATTGGGCCCAATTAGCCATTTTCCCTCCCCGGTGTCATGTGACTCATTAGTGTTACAAGGTCTCAGGTGTGAATGGGGAGCAGGTGAGTTAAATTTGGTATTATCGCTCTCACACTCTCTCATACTGGTCACTGGAAGTTCAACATGGCACCTCATGGCAAAGAACTCTCTGAGGATCTGAAAAAAAGAATTGTTGCTCTACATAAAGATGGCCTAGGCTATAAGAAGATTGCCAAGACCCTGAAACTGAGCTGCAGCAGTGGGCAAGACCATACAGTGGTTTCACAGAACAGGTTCCACTTAGAACAGGCCTTGCCATAATCGACCAAAGAAGCACGTGTTCAGCGTCATATCCGGAGGTTGTCGTTGGGAAATAGATGTATGAGTGCTGCCAGCATTGCTGCAGAGGTTGAAGGGGTGCGGGGTCAGCCTGTCAGTGCTCAGACCATACGCCGCACACTGCATCAAATTGGTCTGCATGACTGTCGTCCCAGAAAGAAGCCTCTTCTAAAGATTATGCACAAGAAAGTCCGCAAACAGTTTGGTGAAGGCAAGCAGACTAAGAACATGGATTACTGGAACCATGTCCTGTGGTCCGATGAGTCCAAGATAAACTTATTTGGTTTAGATGGTGTCAAGCGTGTGTGGGTGGCAACCAGGTGAGGAGTGTGTCTTGCCTACAGTCAAGCATGGTGGTGTCATGGTCATGAGTACTGTCGGCACTGGGGAGCTACAGTTCATTGAGGGAACCATGAATGCCAACATGTACTGTGACATACTGAAGCAGAACATGATCCCCTCCCTTTGGAGACTGGGCCGCAGGGCACTATTCCAACATGATAATGACCCCAAACACACCTCCAAGAAGACCAAGAAGCTGAGGGACAGGTAAAGGTGATTGACTGTCCAAGCAAGTCTACAAACAAACCTAAACCCTATGGAGCATCTGTGGGGCATCCTCAAACGGAAGGTGGGAGAGTGCAAGGTCTCTAACATCCAACAGCTCCGTGATGTTGTCATGGAGGAGTGGAAGAGGACTCCAGTGGCAACCTGTGAAGCTCTGGTGAACTCCATGCCCAAGAGGGTTAAGGCAGTGCTGAAAAATAACGGCGGCCACACAAAATATTGACACTTTGGGCCCAATTTGGACATTTCCACTGAGGGGTGTATTCACTTTTGTTGCCAACGGTTTAGACATTAATGGCTGTGTGTTGAGTTAATTTGAGGGGACAGCAAATTTACACTGTTATACAGGCTGTACACTCACTACTTTACATTGTAGCAAAGTGTTATTTCTTCAGTGTTGTCACATGAAAAGATATAATAAAATATTTACAAAAATGTGAGGGGTGTAGTCACTTATGTGAGATACTGTATATATATATATATATATATATATATATATATATATATATATATGTGTGTGTGTGTGTGTGTGTGTGTGTGTGTGTACATATGTATTTATGTGTTTCACTGTATATATTTTGTAGATATTTCACATTCCAATGTTCTTCATAAAAAAATATATATATTCCTATATATATATCTGTATGTACTTTTATTTGTATATGTATTCCTATATCAGGCATATATAAATATATATTTAAGAATAAAAAAAAATTCTATGTGATGACCAAACAAGATTTGTGTTTTGCACTTTAAGTCTAACGCCGTGTCGGGTTAGTGCACATGAAGAATTAGTAATCTTAAAGTGATGGTAAACATTTTCCTTTGTATAATCATATCTGGAATGGAACAATATTTTATATGGAGTTTAATTCAACAGTTGTAATAAAGATGCGCTGTAACTTACTTTTTAATCTAGCCTTGCCATTCTAATAACCTGCGCTCCGGCCGCCCTCTTTAAAATATTTTTTTTCTTTGTGAGCCAAACATTTTAACTGTTGTCCAATCGGCGCTCTAGCCATACGGCACTTTTGTTGTAGCTAGAACACCACTTGGAAAACAATTTTAAACCGCAAAAAAAACTTTTGAAGTGGGCAGCTGAAGCGCAGGATATTAGAATGGCACAGCTAGATTAGAAAGCAAATTATAGTGCATCTTTATTACAACTGATTAACTCCATCTAAAAAATTGTTTCCATTCCAGATCTAATTATAAAAAAAGTGGTTTGTTTACCATCACTTTAAAGCGTGTTCTTGAAATTTTAAACATAAAATATTAATAATAATTATTAAAAATTATTATACATATTGTAAAAAATTCTAAATAATTCATAGATTATATACAGAGTATATACAGTATATATGGGATTACTTTTAATATTTGATATTTAATATTTCAAGAATGCACGTTAAGATGAATAATTCTTCATGTGCACTAACCTGAGACTGCATAGAAAAGATATGTAAACAAGAATAATTAAGCCCACTCCCAGTTAGATGGGAAAGAGAAATAATAAAATGTTCCAACATTTTCCATTGTTTTCTCAAAGAACTGGTCTCTAATGTTTATACAGCGAGTGTTGAGATAAGGAGGATTTTAAAGGGACAGTCTACACCAGAATGTTTATTGTTTAAAAAGATAGATAATCCATTTATTACCCATTCCCTAGTTTTGCACAACCAACAAAGTTATATAAATACACTTTTTACATCTGTGTGTGAACACAGTGTTATATATATATGACACACATGAACTAACACCCTCTAGTGGTGAAAAACTGTCAAAATTCCCTGAGAGAAGAGGCGGCCTTCAAGGGCTTAGAAATTAGCATATGAACCTCCTAGGTTTAGCTTTCACCTAAGAGTACCAAGATAACAAAGCAAAATTGGTGATAAAAGTAAATTTGAAAATTGTTTAAAATTACATTCTCTATCTGAATCATGAAAGTTTATTTTAGATTAGACTGTCCCTTTAAGTAAATATAGACAGATCAGCTAATGAGATCTGCCCTCTCTGTAAGCTAAGCCCATTTGATTGTTTTTTGTTTCAATTGGCAGACACAGCTATTTCATACACAAAAATGCACACAAAGGATCAGTTTCTCATACATGTTATACTCTGGTATAAATATAAGTCAATGGAAAGACATTAAGGAGAAAATAATTCTACAGTACATTGTCCCATCAATGACCATTTAAGGTAACTTACATACTATAAATCAAGTATATTTAAAATTAAAATACAGTTCTTTACTCTAAAACATATTTAAAGCTCTATTACTATTTTTTAACAGGACACACATTCTGCTAAACTGTGCATGTCATATCTATTTCCTCTTTTTCTATTATACCTTCACACTAGTTCAGCCGCCTCCTGAGATCTCTGCTGGGTTTGATTCCTGAATTAGTAATTAGTGTGATAATATGATTAGGTGAGTTTTGTGTCCTATAATTTGCTATTAAAAGAATGTTCAGTTTCCTTCTTGTCTCCCAGCAGATGATCACACCTCTTTGTATATGACATTTACATGACACATAATAATGTATCCTGACCACTCTCAGCTAGACAGGACCCTCAGGCTGCGGACGTCTGGGCCTGAACAGGGAAAGGGGCATGTAAATGTAAGGACTGAAAATCATACAGGAGTAGACAGATGCCCATATCGCTTGGTCACTGTGAGTTATAGAAATGGCATTGAATGTCTTATATTAGAAAATGACAGAGGTTTGTAGATTTTTCTGCAAGTCTTTTCTATTACTGTAGTGTTAAAGTGAATTTTATAAGCTTTTTTTTAATGTTTTCAATATGTTTACAAACAATATACAGTGAAGAAAGGAATAGATAATGTGATAGGAAAATACAAATGTATAATTCGGTTAATGTGTTAAAAAATAAACATTTATAAAAAACCTATCCTCTATTTATCTATCATCTATTTATTTATCTATCTGTCTATCTGTTTGTCTTTGTATCTATTTACATATGTCTGTCTATCTATTTATCTATCTACATATGTCTATTTATCAATGTATCTATCTATCATCTATCTATCTATTTATCTATCTATCTATCGGTCTGTCTGTCTATCTATCTACATATCTATATGTATCTATCTGTCTATCTACATATATCTATCTATCTATTTATCTATCCATCAATCTATCTGTCTGTCTATCGACTTATATATCTACATATGTCTATCTATTTATTTATCTATCTATCTACCTATCTATCTACATATGTCCATCTATCTATCATCTATCTATTATCTATCTATCTATATACATCGATCTATCTATCTATGATGTATCTATTGATCTATCATGTATCTATTGATCTATCATCTATCTATCTATTTTTCTATCTACATATCACTATTTGGTGTAAATCTTTTAAAATTATTTTGTAATAATCCATTGATTCAATCTTGCAGTAATT
This sequence comes from Bombina bombina, assembly GCF_027579735.1. Classification (NCBI taxonomy): domain Eukaryota; kingdom Metazoa; phylum Chordata; class Amphibia; order Anura; family Bombinatoridae; genus Bombina; species Bombina bombina. Next base: position 18,434,533 of record NC_069506.1, read on the forward strand.
TTGTGGGATTCAAATGTAAAAGTGCCAAAAATATCCCTGTGCTCATATAACATGCAATAAAATAGCAGCTTTCTAAAAATGACTCTAATTATTTACACCTGAAAATGTGGCTTTAGTTAGACTTTAGTATATGGTTAGAATCCCCTATATGATTATTGTATTCACTAAGGAGCAACATAGTGTTTTGTGGATAAACTAAGCTAACAATAAGCAGTGACTCATCTAGATGTTACAATGTAATGAAGCATTTCAGAATTTATTTAATGGAAAAATACCAACATGAGAAAAAAATGTGCATTACATTTGGAACTACCTAAAATTGTACATGACTGGAAAAGAAGAGAAATAACTTGCTCAGGCATTCTGCTGGTAAGAGATCATTGTATTCTAAGCTGCTGCAGGAGCAGAGGGGACATGTCTGGAGCACTTTATGGCAGCAGTTTTACAAGAATGTCATCCATTTGCTAAAGCACTAGAGGGCAGCACTATTTCCTGCCATGTAATTCTCCAGATGCCTACCTAGGTATCTCTTCAACACAGAATGTCATGGAACAAAGCAAGTTTGACAATATAAGTAAAATAGAAACTTTTTTTAATGGTATGTTCTGTGTGAATCACAAAATAACTTTCCCTTTAATAATGTCTTTGGAGATCTGCTTATTAACCAATGAGAAATCAGCATTTAAGAACCAGCTGCACTCAACATCAAAATAAACCGCTTTAACCTCTTAAGGACATATGACGGAATTTTTCCGTCATAAAACAATTGAGCAAACTGAAAGCTGTGTCCTTAAAGGGTTAATGTACCCCTTTTTATGCACAAAGACATATATAAACAGATACATTTTTCATGCAAATAGTCAATATATTTAGTGCTTTTGTCCCTGTAGGTTACATTGAGGGTATTAAAAACACCACTGTTCTATTTAACTATAAATAAAGCACAACGTTTCCATTTCTGAGACAGGGAGGTGAGGGGTCTTATTGTCAGTACCCACTAGTGATTGGTGGGTCGGGCTGTGAAAGTCGGGGCTGAGGGTATGTTTCAGCAGGAGGGGGGCAAATAAGCACAGGGTTGGGCAGAGGCACAGTGCGCCACAGCAGACCTGGGGCAGTTCATAGAAATCAGGACATTTACCCTGAAAGGAGGATGTGCTAGAAATACAGTGAGCAGATCTCTCAACTCCCAACAATTTCAGCAAGATCCAGGACCACTGGACTCTCTGCAAAATGTTCAAAGCTCCTCTAATTTTCTCCATTTACACTTTTACTTTAAAACATATTTTTGATTTAATGAGAGTTGGGCTAATCTTTTGTTTTGTTTTTATGTACTTAACTAAAATTGTCCTTAAAGGGATTGTTAGGTCAAAATTAAGCTGCCATGATTCAGATAGAGCAGCAATTTAAATCAACTTTCTAATTTACTCCTATTATCAATTTTTCTTCGTTCTCTTAGTATCTTTATCTAAAAAAGCAAGAATGTAAGCTTAGGAGACGGCCCATTTTAGTTCAGCACCTGGGTAACACTTGCTGATTGGTGTCTAAATGTAGCCATCAATCAGTGAACACCACCCTGGTGCTGAACCAAAAATGGGCTGGCTCCTAAGCTTAAATTCAAATAAAGATACCAAGAGAACAAAGAAAAAGTGATAATAGGAGTAAATTAGAAAGTTGATTAAAATTGCATGCTCTATCTGAATAATGAAACTTTACTGTCCCTTTAACATGGCATTAAACTATATTATTTTCCTTTTATGTGTCTAAAATATTTTTCTAAGTATTCCAATTATTTATTTATTTATTTATTTATTTATTTTTTTAAATTAAATGTTCCTGCCGTAAATTTCTGGAGTCACCAGTGACTTACGGCATGTTAGAAACTGCAGGCGCCTAAGAAAAAAAAGTTAAATCTCCCGTAAAAGTCTAACACGCCTCCCAAAAATAAACCTGACACGTCAAAACCCCTATATCTGACATCACCCCCATATCGGAACTAATAATAAATGTATTAACCCCTAAATCCTCCAACCCAAGCAAACTACCTAATAAATGTATTAACCCACATCGCAATAAACCTAATGAATGTATTAACCCCTAATCCGCCATTCACCCACAACGCAATAAACCACGCATGTTTTTACTGCACCAGCAGATATATTTGCTATAAACACATTACAGATTTGCACTATGAAGCACAGAAGGCCACAGCTGTAGCGTGGATGCCATAAGATCAGACACAACTGTATGATTCACAGCAGAGATTTATACGTAGCTGCAGCAGGGCTGAGAAGGGATCAGGCCAATAACAGCTGTATTTATAAAGCTACTGTATCTGATGGAGAGTTCTGCAGACAGAGACGCTTATGCACCACGATTTTCTATAACACAAAGATGACAAGCCATTAAAAAAATGTCTCCAGCCTAGCCATCCGCAAACACTTATTATAATAGTTTGGTACCAGAGCATAGTGGTGTAGTTAAAGGAACATTATAGTCCTAAAAAGTGACCAAGTTTTATAGAACCAGAATACTTTCATTTCTTAGTTACTTTGCAATATACAGAGTTGTTTAAAGGGATATTAAACAGTAAACTAAGTAAATACTTGGTAAAATTATGTATTTAAATCAATTATTAGCCTGAAAATATTATCAGTTCCTAGTTGTCCCTATCGGAGAGGGACAGTCCCTAACTCTGAGCTCCGTCCTGCTTTCCCTCTGAGCCAGCAATGTCCCGATTTGCAGAATTTCCCTTATCCCCACCCATAGACCACACAGACACACCCACATACTCCCAGACATGTGCAAGTTTTACCCCCACTAATGACCTTGCCCCTCCCGACACAACCCTGAACACAAAATAGCCCCCTCCCACTATCCACTAATGACCTTGCCCCTCTCGACACAACCCTGAACACAAAATAGCTCAACCCCCCCACTACCTGCTAATGACATTGCCCCTCCTAACATGACCCTGAACGCAAAACAGCTACCCCCCACTATTGACTAATGACCTTGCCCCTCCCGACACGGCTCTGAATGTAAACCATCTCACCCCCCTACACTGTCCGCTAATGACCTTGCCCCTCCTGACACGACCCTGAACGCAAAGCAGGTCACACCCCTCAACTTCCTGAGTCCCTAGTACCTAGTCAGAAATGTTAGGAGTTATGTAGTAAGGAGATGTACAGGGAGTGCAGAATTATTAGGCAAATTAGTATTTTGACCACATCATCCTCTTTACGCATGTTGTCTTACTCCAAGCTGTATAGGCTCGAAAGCCTACTACCAATTAAGCATATTAGGTGATGTGCATCTCTGTAATGAGAAGGG
>NC_069506.1:18442862-18485362 GCF_027579735.1 Bombina bombina
AATATCTGAGCTATGATTTAATTTAATTTAATTTTAGTTTAATTTTGACCTTGTCCCTTTAACTATAATTGTTATTGATCTATGATCTGTAACCACAGATTCTAATCTCAAATGTGTCAGGTATACGGCCTCTTGAAATCTGTATTGTTTTTATAATAGGCTTTTAATTAATCAATAAAGTATTAGGCTTTTATAGTAATCACTTTTTCTTTTCTTGTGTAAAATTGCTATTGACTGCAACCAAAAAATGTGTATAAGTGATTAGTATATAAAACTAAGCAGATATTTGAGAAACGTATCATCACTTAAATTTCAGTTTATAACATATATTTATTTACTTAAATCTAAAAACATCATACATCACACAAATTTACCCAGAAGGATTGCAGAGCATGAAACACTTGCATCAAATTTAAAGGGACATTAAACACTTTGATGTGTTAATATAAAATGATAATATATATATATAATCTGCTATAAACTTTTATTGTTTATGTTGTCCCTATTTCTTATAATTCCATTCTGAACTTATGAGTTTTTCAGTTCCTGTTAGAAAGTGCAGAAAACTTTTATATTCAACACAGCCATTGGCTGCACACTCTAGCGACCTATTTATAACTTTCCCTAATTGGCCACAGCAGAAAAGGTAACCTAAGTTACAACATGGCAGCTCCCATTGTTTTATAGACACTAAAACTTTACACTTATTTTGTCAATATTTAAACAGCTAATGAAACCTTAAAAAATACATCTACATGTTATTCACAGCCTAATCTTTTCTTTGAATACATCATTCTATCTTGCATTTATTTAGTGTCTAATGTCCCTTTAAAAGAAAAGAAAACCCAAAATGTATTTTTCATGATTCAGATAGACAATACAATTTTTAACGACTTTACAATTTACTTATTACACAATTTACTTTATTCTACTTTGTTAAAGAAGCAGCAATGCACTACTGGGAACTAGCTGAAAGGATTTGGTGAGCCAATAACATAAGTGACATATGTGCAGCCACCAATCAGCAGCTCTGAGTCTACCTAAGTATGCTTTTTTACAAACTATACCAGGAAAACAAAACACATTTGATAATAGATGTAAATTGGAAAGTTGTTTAAAATCACAAGCTCTATCTGAATCATGAAAGAGAAAATGTGGGTTTCATGTCCCTGTAAACGGGAATAAATATTTAGGATAAATTGTTATATCTCAAAACGAATATTTCAATCTAGCAATTATGTTGGAGATAAAATCTTTAAAACGTTACTGTTGTTCTGAATTTAGATGATCGCTGTGCTGCTCAAAACTGCTCTCAGTTTAATTTTGCTATTTTATTAATACAAAAAGAGCGGGTACTTTGTTCAGTTTGCTCCATTAGTTTTAATGCAATTAGTTTCATCGCAAGGGGAGAGTATGAACCATTCTGGCCTGCAATATATTAGCTGCGTATTGTTCAGCTCGCTCCTTATAGATCAAAGACCTGGTCTAGAGAAAAATGTATCTAAAATGTATTGTGTGCGGCAGAATATAAACTGCTGATTTTACAAATAAAGGGACAATAAACTCAAATTGTCATCTCATCATTGTGTATGTTGCCCTTTTTTCTCTGTCATTTAAAAGGACAGTAATGCCCTTGAGATTGTTCTATAAAATGTTTAGTTATGCATAATGAAACAACTTTGCAATATATTGGAATTGTTTATGTTGCCCCCTTTTAATGTAATTTAGCTCTGACAATTAGGGAATTTCTAATTTCTTGAACCTGGAATGCACCTGCATACTTCTCATGGTTAACCCTGCTACATATATGTCCCTTACTGGCTTTATCAGATAATAAATGCAAAATAATAAATTCTAGTAATTGTAAGACTTGGCTAATATGTTATTCTATAACAACACAACAGAAATGTCTTGTAATTACAAGGTGTTTACAGTCCCATTAACAATGAAAATTGCAATCTTTCCACCCCAATCTGCCCCCAATAGGCGGGGTGCATTTCATGGAATACAGAACTCTAAGTGCTTAACATGCTGCACAGTGACTTATTGCTATATGCAAGAGTTTTTTTTTTCATATCTAACCCTAATTGGCCATAGCAAAATAATTAAAATTAGCAACATTTAATGGTCTTTTCAATTTGTCCTGAGCCTGCAAAACAATGATTTTTTTTTTGTTACAAAATGACAATTTGTAATATTTTATAACATTTATTTTTGCATGTATATCTTTTGCAATGCAGTGAAACATTTCTGATATATAAATACATTGACTTTGACGTCCCTTTAATATGTCTTTGATTAATATATGCAGTGAATTTCATTGTGGCTTTGACGTCTGTGTTCTTCAGTTCGCACAATGATAGATGCTTACCTATAGCTCTCACACGCATACCAATCTGTTTTCCTGATAGGCTGATACGAGCAGCAAATATTTCTCAAATTTTATATGGAGACCCAAATTTCCTTACAAGTGAGACCAAACTTCTAAAGGGTCAACCAAACTAAAGCCCCCGGACCATATCTAGCCCTCCAAGGACATTCATGTGGTCCTCAGCATTGCTGGGCATCAAACATACATCAGTACTTTCATATTTGTTGTCAAAAAAAGCCGTTTAAGACTTCTCATTAGTTAAAATAAGCATGTTCATTTGTACAACGTTTTGTAAACAGGTAAATTAATTTATTAATAGTAAGTCCTTTCCTGTGCTATTTTTAATTAAAATATGTATATATGTAAAGTAAGATATCCAGGTAATCGTAGGTAAAACGAACATTACCTAAGTTGCTATGGGTAAAGTCTGTAATTCCCCCATCTATGCCGACTGCAAAGTATGGTTCTCTTATTAACTTTTTCACTGCCGGGCCGCACACAAAACTAACCTTAGAGGGAACACTGCTTTCCAACATCTCCAGGCTGTAGCGGACCTAAGAAACAGAGGGCCCTGGTGCAAAGTTATTTTTGGGGCCCCCATAGGTAACTCAGTATAATCTGTATAATGATTTTGATGATAGAAAGTATATAAACTCATAACCATTAGCTGTTGTATCACTGACACATAAGGGACCTGTATCATTAGGAATGCATTCTATGCTCAGACTTCTGGGTAGAGAGTGCTCCAGATTCATTAAAAGGTAAACACCTGGAAATTACAACATTTTTCTGCAGTCTTTCAGTAGATTCATTTATCAGCAGAGTCTGAACATTATTAGAACAGATTAACACCTTGTTGGAGGCAATTGTTTTTAAAGGGTTAAACTCTACCCACCCCTTTATTTATTAGGAGTAGCCAACCCAGACTGAGTATTGAGATGGCAGGTCTTGCCGCAGTCATTGTGATAACATTTGCATTGTTTGGTTTCAGCAGAAAAGATAAGACAACACATTGCAAAGTGAGAGAATACATGTGACATAGTTATTATTATTATCAGGTATTTGTAGAGCGCCGACAGATTCCGCAGCGTTAGGCTTGTGCTGCTCTCATGTCGTGTTTCAGTTCTTAGGGCTGGAAAATCAACAATTTCCAGGAAAAGGGAGCAAAATTAAACAATGAAATTATATTTCAAAGCTGCTTTACTGTTTTACTGTGGATAATTACGCATTTTATATTACAATCTCAAGTATTTATTGTCCCTTTAAATTGCAAATGGATTTGGAATTTATCATTAAGAAATGTAGCAATACCCAATGAGTGCCCCTGTGTCTCACAGAGTGCCCCTGTCTCACTGAGTGCCCCTGTCTCACTGAGTGCCGCTGTCTCACTGAGTGTCCCTGTCTCACTGAGTGCCCCTGTCTCACTGAGTGCCCCTGTCTCACTGAGTGTCCATGTGTCTCACTGAGTGCCCATGTGTCTCACTGAGTGCCCCTGTCTCACTGAGTGTCCATGTGTCTCACTGAGTGCCCCTGTCTCACTGAGTGCCCCTGTGTCTCACTGAGTGCCCCTGTGTCTCACTGAGTGCCCAAGTCTCACTGAGTGCCCCTGTATCACTGAGTGCCCCTGTGTCTCACTGAGTGCCCCTGTGTCTCACTGAGTGCCCCTGTCTCACTGAGTGCCCCTGTGTCTCACTGAGTGCCCCTGTCTCACTGAGTGCCCCTGTGTGTCACTGAGTGCCCCTGTCTCACTGAGTGCCCCTGTGTCTCACTGAGTGCCCCTGTGTCTCACTGAGTGCCCCTGTCTCACTGAGTGCCCCTGTCTCACTGAGTGCCCCTGTGTCTCACTGAGTGCCCCTGTCTCACTGAGTGCCCCTGTGTCTCACTGAGTGCCCCTGTCTCACTGAGTGCCCCTGTGTCTCACTGAGTGCCCCTGTCTCACTGAGTGCCCCTGTCTCACTGAGTGCCCCTGTGTCTCACTGAGTGCCCCTGTGTCTCACTGAGTGCCCCTGTGTCTCACTGAGTGCCCCTGTCTCACTGAGTGTCCATGTGTCTCACTGAGTGTCCCTGTCTCACTGAGTGCCCATGTGTCTCACTAAATGCCCCTGTCTCACTGAGTGCCCCTGTGTCTCACTGAGTGCCCCTGTGTCTCACTGAGTGCCCCTGTCTCACTGAGTGCCCCTGTGTCTCACTGAGTGCCCCTGTCTCCCTGAGTGCCCATGTGTCTCACTGAGTGCCCCTGTGTCTCACTGAGTGCCCCTGTCTCACTGAGTGCCCTGTGTCTCACTGAGTGCCCCTGTGTCTCACTGAGTGCCCCTGTCTCACTGAGTGCCCATGTGTCTCATTGAGTGCCCCTGTGTCTCACTGAGTGCCCCTGTCTCACTGAGTGCCCTGTGTCTCACTGAGTGCCCCTGTGTCTCACTGAGTGCCCCTGTCTCACTGAGTGTCCCTGTCTCACTGAGTGCTCCTGTCTCACTGAGTGCCCCTGTCTCACTGAGTGCCCCTGTGTCTCACTGAGTGCCCCTGTCTCACTGAGTGCCCCTGTGTCTCACTGAGTGCCCCTGTCTCACTGAGTGCCCCTGTGTCTCACTGAGTGCCCCTGTGTCTCACTGAGTGCCCCTGTGTCTCACTGAGTGCCCCTGTCTCACTGAGTGCCCCTGTGTCTCACTGAGTGCCCCTGTCTCACTGAGTGCCCTGTGTCTCACTGAGTGCCCCTGTCTCACTGAGTGCCCCTGTGTCTCACCAAGTGCCCCTGTCTCACTGAGTGCCCCTGTCTCACTGAGTGCCCCTGTGTCTCACCAAGTGCCCCTGTCTCACTGAATGCCTCTGTGTCTCACTGAGTGCCCCTGTCTCACTGAGTGCCCCTGTGTCTCACTGAGTGCCCCTGTGTCTCACTGAGTGCCCCTGTCTCACTGAGTGCCCCTGTCTCACTGAGTGCCCTGTGTCCCACTGAGTGCCCCTGTGTCTCACTGAGTGCCCCTGTCTCCCTGAGTGCCCCTGTCTCACTGAGTGCCCCTGTGTCTCACTGAGTTCCCCTGTCTCACTGAGTGCCCCTGTGTCTCACTGAGTTCCCCTGTCTCACTGAGTGCCCCTGTGTCTCACTGAGTGCCCCTGTGTCTCACTGAGTGCCCCTGTATCACTGAGTGCCCCTGTGTCTCACTGAGTGCCGCTGTCTCACTGAGTGCCCCTGTGTCTCACTGAGTGCCCCTGTGTCTCACTGAGTGCCCCTGTCTCACTGAGTGCCCCTGTGTCTCACTGAGTGCCCCTGTCTCACTGAGTGCCCCTGTGTCTCACTGAGTGCCCCTGTGTCTCACTGAGTGCCGCTGCCTCACTGAGTGCCCCTGTCTCACTGAGTGCCCCTGTCTCACTGAGTGCCGCTGCCTCACTGAGTGCCCCTGTCTCACTGAGTGCCCCTGTCTCACTGAGTGCCCCTGTGTCTCACTGAGTGCCCCTGTCTCACTGAGTGCCCCTGTCTCACTGAGTGTCCCTGTCTCACTGAGTGCCCCTGTCTAACTGAGTGCCCCTGTGTCTCACTGAGTTCCCCTGTCTCACTGAGTGTCCATGTGTCTCACTGAGTGCCCCTGTCTCACTGAGTGCCCCTGTCTCACTGAGTGCCCCTGTGTCTCACTGAGTGCTCCTGTCTCACTAAGTGCCCCTGTGTCTCACTGAGTGCCCCTGTCTCACTGAGTGCCCCTGTCTCTCACTGAGTGCCGCTGTCTCACTGAGTGCCCCTGTGTCTCACTGAGTGCCCCTGTGTCTCACTGAGTGCCCCTGTCTCACTGAGTGCCCCTGTGTCTCACTGAGTGCCCCTGTCTCACTGAGTGCCCCTGTCTCACTGAGTGCCCCTGTGTCTCACTGAGTGCCCCTGTGTCTCACTGAGTGCCCCTGTGTCTCACTGAGTGCCCCTGTGTCTCACTAAGTGCCCCTGTCTCCCTGAGTGCGCCTGTCTCACTGAGTGCCCCTGTGTCTCACTGAGTGCCCCTGTCTCACTGAGTGCCCCGTCTCACTGAGTGCCCCTGTCTCACTGAGTGCCCCTGTCTCACTGAGTGCCCCTGTCTCACTGAGTGCCCCTGTCTCACTGAGTGCCCCTGTGTCTCACTGAGTGCCCCTGTCTCACTGAGTGCCCCTGTGTCTCACTGAGTTCCCCTGTCTCACTGAGTGCCCCTGTGTCTCACTAAGTGCACCTGTGTCTCACTGAGTGCCGCTGTCTCACTTCTGTCTCTTACTAATTTGCCATGAAGGTCACTTTACCTTGTTAGCTTTATGGATTGTGTAATTGTTTGGCTGATGGAGATTTTCTTGGAAGTTAGAGCAAATTAGCCATCACCTCCGTGACTTGTGTATATTTATTCAGAGGTGGGAGGGAGAGACTCAGACTGATCAGAGCACAATACAGGGGGAGTGTGCGTGCCATGCAGGTGATGTATTATTGCTGACTCCCAAAGCTGTGATGACAGCAAGGGATTAATAGACAAGCACAAAGAAATGAGAGAGGTAGGATGGTCTATAAAATGTAATATATTACTATAAACTAGTTATGGGACAGCCCCACAATGTAGTGCACTAACCCAATGAAAAAAAACTGTGTGTGTGTCTGCATGTGTGTGTCCATATGTGTGTCTGCATGTGTGTGTGTCTGCATTTGTGTGTGTGTGTGTGTGTGTGTTGTGTATGTGTGTGTGTATGCATATGTGTGTGTGTTATGTGTGTATCTGCAAGTGTGTTGTGTGTGTGCATGCATGTGTTTGTGTCTATATGTGTATGTGTGTTGTGTGTGTCTGCATGTATGTGTGTGTCTGGATGTGTGTGTATCTGCATGTGTGTTATGTGTGTATATGTGTGTGCATTTGTGTGTATGTCTACATGTGTGTGTGTGTTTTGTGTGTGTCTGCATGTGAGTCTACGTGTGTGCATGTCTGTGTATGTGTCTGCATGTGTGTGTGTGTCTGCATGTGTCTGTGTCTGCATGTGTGTGTGTCTGCATGTGTGCATGTGTAACTGTGTCTGCGTATATGTGTGTGTGCGTGTGCGAGTGTGTGCGTGTGTCTGCATGTGTGTGTGCCTGCATGTGTGTGTGTGTGTGTCTGCATGTGTGTGCATGGGTAGGTGTTTGTGTATGCATATGTGTGTGTATATGTGTGTGTATTTCTGTTTGTATGGATATGATAATATGTGTACATATGTGTGTGTGTGAACAGATGTGTGTGTGCATGCATGGATGTATATGCATATGTGTGTGTTTGTATGTATATGTTCATGTACAAATAATGTGTGTGTGTGCATGCATATGTGCTTGTGTGTGCATGAATGAGTGTACATATGTGTGTATGTGTGCATATGTGTGTGTACATACATGTGTTTGTGTCTCAATATGCTTGTATATATGTATTTATTTATTTGTGTGTATACATATATATGTGCATGTATAAGTCAGTGGTGTTCAGCCTTTTCATAAGTGACCATGCTATACATTTTCCCCATCCAATAAAGATTTCAGATAGATCAGTTTTATTACATTATTACCTGATCACCTAGATTTAGAAACATCTGCATTGTATCCACATAGACCTGAACAGACAAGTTGTCTCTGTGTGTTGCAGAAGGGAAAAGGCAGTGGCTGGGTGGTTAAAAAGCAATGGAGGCGTTTACTGGACACAACTGGATAGATAACCATTAACCCATTGGATGTCAGAGAGAACTGCAATGCTAAACTTGTCCCTTACATTGTGCCAAACCTTAAAGGGACAGCCTACTCAACATTACATTTTCATGATTCAGATAGGACAAGCAATTTTAAACAACTTTCCAATTTACTATTATAATCAAATTTTCTTTGTTTCTTGGAATTCTTTGTTGAAAGCTAAACCTAGGTAGGCTCATATGCTAATTTCTAAGCCATTAAAGGCAGTCTCTTATCTCATTTTGCATTTTGACAGTTTTTCACAGCTAAACAATGCTTGTTCGTGTGTCATATAGATAACATTGTGCTCACTTCCATGGAGTTACCTAGGAGTCAGCACTGATTGGCTAAAATGCAAGTCTGTCAAAAGAACTCAAACAAGGGGGCAGTCTGCAGAGGCTTAGATACAAGGTAATCACAGAGGTAAAAAGTATATTAATATAACTGTGTTGGTTATGCAAAACTAAGGAATTGGTAATAAAGGGATTATCTATCTTTTTAAACAATAACAATTCTGAAGTAGACTATCCCTTTAATGGTTAATTTATTGCTAACCCTTCCCAATGCCCTAATCTAACTTTAGCCATAAATGCCAGAATGTCACAACTCACTTGTCACTAAGGTGGTGGATGTTTAAAATCTTACAGTTGATGTCAAGGGTGATAAAATGTGGGAATACTTGAGATCTCCACTTATGAGATTACACCAGAAAAATTGTTCTACCAGTAGTTAGATGTGGGATTGTAACAAAACCAGGTGTTTTTACAGGAAATCTATATTACGATGTAAAAGCAATTATAAAGTTGCTTTTGAATAGCTTGTAAGGGAGAGGGGCTGATTATAACTACAGTGATCACTGACCATGACATACAACTGGCTAGGTGTCTGGGCAAATATAAGGTCTGGGTTTGGTATCCAAACTGCAATCACTGTTTAACAACCAGTTTTCTATGAACCATAATTGTAAGGTCAGGAGGGTACAAGACAACATTAAATGTCACCAGAACAGAGGTGGTGTTTGAAATCAACAGGATGTGATGAGGTCCCTTTGAGAGATGGAGTATAGTAGCTTATAGTACTGGGTATAATAGCTTATAGTTATAGTACTGGGTATAATAGCTTATAGTGATAGTACTGGGTATAATAGCTTATAGTTATAGTACTGGGTATAATAGCTTATAGTGATAGTACTGGGTATAATAGCTTATAGTTATAGTACTGGGTATAATAGCTTATAGTTATAGTACTGGGTATAATAGCTTATAGTGATAGTACTGGGTATAATAGCTTATAGTTATAGTACTGGGTATAATAGCTTATAGTGATAGTACTGGGTATAATAGCTTATAGTTATAGTACTGGGTATAATAGCTTATAGTTATAGTACTGGGTATAATAGCTTATAGTGATAGTACTGGGTATAATAGCTTATAGTGATAGTACTGGGTATAGTAGCTTATAGTACTTGGTATAGCAGCTTATAGTACTGGGTATAGTAGTTTATAGTACTGGGTATAGTAGCTTATAGTACTGGGTATAGTAGCTTATGGTACTGGGTATAGTAGCTTATAGTACTGGGTATAGTAGCTTACAGTACTGGGTATAATAGCTTATAGTACTGGGTATAGTAGCTTATAGTACTGGGTATAGTAGCTTATAGTACTGGGTAAAGTAGCTTATGGTACTGGGTATAGTAGCTTACAGTACTAGGTATAATAGTTTATAGTACTGGGTATAGTAGCTTATAGTACTGGGTATAGAAGCTTATGGTACTAGGTATAGTAGCTTATAGTACTGGGTATAGTAGCTTATAGTACTGGGTATAGTAGCTTATAGTACTGGGTATAGAAGCTTATGTTACTGGGTATAGTAGCTTATAGTACTGGGTATAGTAGTTTATAGTACTGGGTATAGAAGCTTATGGTACTGGGTATAGTAGCTTACAGTACTAGGTATAATAGGTTATAGTACTGGGTATAGTAGCTTATAGTACTGGGTATAATAGCTTACAGTACTGGGTATCATAGTTTATAGTACTGGGTATAGCAGCTTATAGTACTGGGTATAGTAGCGTTTTATCATGGGGATTTGCATGCATCAGGTTTACCGCTGGTGTTACGAGTTGAAAGTAAACTGCTCTAGAATGATTACCACGTCCTCCGAGCATGTGTGTGTGTGTGTACATATGTATTTATATGTGTGTATATATGTATTTACAAACATATATACACACATATAAACACAAATAAATACATATGTACACACATAAGGCTGGGCCTATGGCTCTTATCTGCCATCAATATCTATGTTTCTATGTTTAAATAGGGCATGCAATTTTCTAACAACTTTCCAATTTACTTTTATCAACAATTTTGCTTTGTTCTCTTGGTATTCTTAGTTGAAAGCTAGACCTAGGAAGGCTCATATGATAATTTCTAAGCCCTTGAAGACCGCCTCTAATCACATGCTTTGTATTTGCTTTTCTCAGCAGGGGAGAGCTAGTTCAGGTAAACCCTATAGATAACATTGTGAGCATGCCCGTGGATTGTGGCAGACACTGCACTAATTGGCTAAAATGCAAGTCAATAGATAATAACTAAAAGTCATGTGATTAGGGGCGGTCAGAAGATGCTTAGATACAAGATAATCACAGCAGTAAAAAGTGTATTAATATAACAGTGTTGGTTATGCAAAACTGGGGAATGGGTAATAAAAGGGATTATCTATCTTTTTAAACAACAGACCCGCTCTCTGTGCTCTTCTGAGCGAGTCTGTTTGTTTCACACAGCGCATCGGGCCAGCTGTATAGTCACAGCCCGGCCCGACCGCGCCATAACACTAAGTGCAGCTCACTCCTGCTCTGTCTGACAGCAGGAGCGAGCTGCACTTAGTGTTATGGCGCGGTCGGACCGGGCTGTGACTATACAGCTGGCCCGATGCGCTGTGTGAAACAAACAGACCCGCTCAGAAGAGCACAGAGAGCGGGTCTATAAAACAGCCAGGTTTTTTTTAAATTCAAAGGGAATATTACGTTTTATAAAGATAAGGCTAATATAATGTTATATAATTCTGCACTATGTGCAGAATTATATAACATTATTTTTGAGGTTTACTGTCCCTTTAAGTAGATGAAAACACGAAAAAACATATTTATGCAATATTCATTTTTAATAAAGGTTTTAACTATGTATTTAATGTACATATTTGACATTCCAATGTTCTGTACATAGCAGAATATGTATTTATAAATATATATTCATATATATATATATATATATCTGTATATATCTATACCTATATATAATCAAGTATATATATATATATATATATATATATATATATATATATATATATATATATATATATATAGGTATTGATTTATATTGTACCAAAATACCATTTTATATATATATATATATATATATATATATTATGTGTATTTATGAATAAATAGAACATATTCTTCTATGTGAAGAACATTGGAATGTGAAATAGTCATATTTTCATGTCGGGTTAGCATACCAGAGAAGTTGGAGGGGTTATAGAGAGGGTTAAATGAAGCAGTAGACCGGGGTTTTAGCGAGGGTTATATGAAGCAGTAGGAGGGGTTATAAAGAGGTGTATATGGAGCAGTAGGAGGGGTTATAGAGAGGGGTATATTAAAGGGATACTGAACCCAAATAGAATATGCAATCAGGAATGCGCGGGAGTAGGGTGTTAGGTTGTTTTTCCACTTTTTTAGCTCCATTGAATTCCATGTGATATTCTATTTTCAGCTTTTTGCGCTCGTCAGGTTAGCGCGTGAGCAAAAACAGTTTACTTTCAACTCATAATACGAGCGCAACCTGACGAGCATAAAAAGCTTACTTCTAGCGCAATTAACACTCGAGCAGGAGCGTTAATTAGCGCTCCACTTGTAATCTGGCCCATTTCTGGGTATATTAGCGTATAATACTGGGTATAGCACTTTATAGTACTAGGTATAGTAGCTTATAGTACTGGGTATAAATGGTCAAGTAATGTACGCAGAAGTAGACTTACTTTTCTGATTGTTATGTAAGGAAATAAGCTTTTTAACTGCACTTTTTGATAAACTGCTCATAAACTTTAAACTATTTTCTCTTCTATATATACACAAATATATATGTTCATCTATAAAGTGAGGCAACAGAGATCAAATACAACACACAAACACACAGCTTGGGAACTTGTGTCTGATTCTGGAAATAGGCAGTAGAAGACCCAATCAAGCAACTTTGAGGCACATGTGATCCCTTAGTGAAAAGACGATAATCACCTAACCTCTTTTTCACAAGCAATGGGTCATTTGGCTCTAGATATTTAAAAAAAAAAAAAAACTTTAAAAATATTGCAATTTTTTTAACACATTCATCAAATTTAAGGTAATAAAGTTAGAGGATGAGAAAACCGTGTCTATTTTTTAGAGCAAGTTAAATCCATACATTTATATGGGAAGAATAAGAGAATTCTCCTTTAACTATGAGGTAACATAACACAAGATGAAAAAATGGTTAATATTTAGTTCACAAGACACTAATTTCAGAGAAAAAAAATGGATTGGACAAACAGACTGCACAACCTTCTCTAACAGACATAAACCAACGCACAGAAATACCGCACATTAACTGGAGCAAAGACTCTTTCTTCACATATGGTGATGTAAAAATAGTAGGTAATTATCTCACCATATATTTGCACTAGAGCTAAAAATGGAATGTGTTAAAGTGATACATAGGTATTGTATCAATTTGTCTAAACTGATAATATTATGTTACAGACCTATTATTTTGGCCGACCAAAAATAAAATGAACTTCTTTTTATAGATAGATAGATAGATAGATAGATTGATCGGCGGATATTTAGAAAGACACAGATAGACACAGATAGACGGATAGATATGGTACATATTATAGTACATATTTATGAACTTCTTTCACTGGTATGTTTTCATTAAATATATATACATCTTCTGCTATATATACATGCACACTGACTTGCAAGACCAAAATGTGTTAAAATGATCAAATATTTAATTGCCCTGCAGCAAAAACACAACTAAATGGAGAAATTAAAATATTCCAGCACTTTTATTGTCAAATGTGCCTTAATCATCATTGGAAGTGGAGCAGAACATTGGCAAATCCTCATTATTCACATTATGAGAGATAATAAAATGCTGGCTGCAGTGATTCAGGGTAACGTGGGAGGGGGGGACAGGCACCAATTACACCCAGTCTCTGGATATTCCCTGCTAACATGGTGATTCTACCTCCCCAGGATATGTATGTGCTGTTATCACCTTGTGATGTTGTTTTCTGTTATTTGTGATCTTGCCTCTAGCTTTCTGTTGCTCTCTGAGCTGCAGCGGGGAGGGCTTTGAGCTTTGCTTATATATAAAAGGGCAATAAAGTAGCTTTAGTTTGGAGACTAGTACCTGCTCTTTACTCAGATATTACTGTTGCCTTGAACTCATGAAGATGAATTACTGTAACTTTCTGAAATGTACTTTGCACTTCAGTCCATTGATACCAAGGGCTCCATTGCATATGCAGCATCGCCCGCAAAATCCTCCGCTGCCAGATTTTACACGATTTTAGTATTACATATACGGCGTAGCATACAAGTTACGTGCGTATATTTCACCCTTCCGCCGTATTTTTTCCCCCATAGACTAACATAGAACAGCTGCGCAATTTGGTATCCAATATACAGCGTAAGGACTTACGCGCACAGAATTCTGAAAATCTACTCCATTCTCATCTTGCCACACATGGCAGGCGCAGTAGACCTTGCACTGACTAAAAAAGTAACTCCCTGAAGGCCTAACAAACGCATGCGCAATCACATACATATCAGCCGCAAATCTCAAACAGTTAAACCTCTTCTAAGCATTTATTATTCCTGCCCCTGCAAGTGTGTCAAACCAATCACAAACAGCACAACCTCTCACCTGCAACCTTAAAACACCTGTCAATGAACACCCTCATTAGCCACCATGTTTCCCCTGCTTTACCTACAATATCTAGAGAGACAGCATCGTGGGGAACAAGGGGTGCTGGAAGCCCTACAAGCCCCTGTTGTGGAGGATATACCTGCTGCTGCTGTGGATGCTCTCTCTGCTGTTTATATAGTTGCTGCAGCTAATCTACTTGCTGCTGAGGTCCCTGGTCATGGTGCTGTGGCCGTCCCTGCTCCTGCTGTTGCTGCTCCTGCTGCTGCTGTCCCTGCTCCTGGTGCTGCCCCTGCTGTTGTTGCTGCAGCTGGTCATAGGCTGGCATGGCCTATAAGCAGAGGGGAAGAGCAAGGGCACCAAGGATCCATAGGGTTAGGGTCACCCTGTTTGGAATGACAGAGGAGGAGGTCAGGGAAAAGTATCGCTTGACTTCTGCAAGCCTCATTGACCTATATGAGGTCTTGAAGGATGATATTGACCCTCAAGCGAATGGGAACCGAGCTCTGACTGGTATGCAGAAGCTGTTGTGTGTTGTGCACTTCCTGGCATTTGGCTCATTCCAGTCAACAGAGGGCTTTGTGTCTGGCCAAGCGCAGTACACCTTCTCTAGGGTCCTAATCAAGGTTTTGACTGCTCTAGATAACCAGACACAGCGATACATTAATTTCCCCCGTAACTCCAGGAATGGAACAGTCTTAAGCAAGACTTCTATCGACTGGGGGGTATTCCCAATGTCATGGGGGCAATTGATTGCACACATGTGCGTATCGTGGCCCCACATGAGGAGCCATTCCTCTATATCAACAGGAAAGGGTTTTACTCCTTGAATTGCCAGATGATCTGTGACACCACTCTGAAATTCACACATGTGTATGCAGACTTTCCAGGGAGTGCCCATGATTCCTACATCCTGCGCCAGACCTTCTTATTCCAGCTTTTTTATTCTGGAACACTCTCGGAAGGTTGGCTGCTTGGTGAGTATGCACTACCTTCATTCTGTCTGTATTTTTCTACTAAAGGGAAACTAAGCACAAAATAATTATGTCATGTTTGAGATGGAGAATACAATGTTAAACAACATTACAATTTACTTCTATTATCTAATTTGATTCATTCTTTATATATCCTTTGTTGAAGAAATAGCAATGCACATAGATGAGCCAATCACATGAGGTATCTATGTGCAGCCACCAATCAGCAGCTACTGAGCATATCTAATATGCTTGTCAGCAAATTATATCAAGAGAATGGAGCAAATTACATAATAGAAGTAAATTATAAGGTTGAATAAAATTGAAGGGTCTTTCTAATTTATGAAAGAAGAAATGTGTGTTTTATGTCCCTTTAAAGGGACAGTATACTATAAATAGTTTTTCACTTAAAATAACATTTTCTTAAAATGGCATGTTCTATCTGAATCATGAAAATAGAATTTTGTCTAGGCTAATCAAAGTATATTGCTTACAATGCACCAATTTAATGTTCTTGAAAAAATATATCTTTTAAATTAAATCCATGTTATGTCCCTTTAAGCACATGATGAACCTGTAGTAATCAGAATACATATGTTACATGACAGGTGATGCAGGGTACGGCTGCAGACCATGGCTGTTAACCCCCTTGGCACACCCCCTTACAGAGACACAACTCAGGTACCAGGAGGCCCAGATGCGTACCCAAAATGTTATAGAAAGGAGCTTTGGCCTACTCAAAACCAGATTCAGGTTCTGGATTTGACAGGCGGAGCTTTACAGTATAACCCCAACAAAGTGTGTTCCATTGTCAATGCATGTTGTATTCTACATAACATTTCTGTGGACACACGTATATTGGGGGACATAGAACCAGACCAAGATCAGCAGCTGGTTCCTGTACCTGAGGGTGTGGACAGGTGGACACTGAGGGGGAATGAAGTGAGGGACTTTGTCATCCGAGAATACTTTACCTGTAAATTACTTGTTCATAAGTTCAGTAAACCATAACATTCACATGTATTATGATGTTTGACTGTACCTCACCAACCATTGCATGTGTATATATATCATGTTTTGCAGAATTACATACTGCGGATTTTCTACTGCATGTTTATTTATTTATTTATTTATTTATTTATTTATTTATATGGAGGCTGGAGGTAGTGTTCTGCTGGTGTGTAAAGTGCTCAACCAACACATCCAAGAGTTGATTTTGTTCTCTCCATCTATTGTCCATCTGCATCTGCATTTCAGACAGAATTTGCATCATCTGTGACTGGTTTTTGAACACTTGCACTTAATGATGCTGCCATGTTCCTCTGCAGCTCTATGCTATGTTTGTGTAACCTCTCTTGGCTCCTGAAGAACCTCTCTTGGCCTCTTTGTATGCTCTCGGTGCTTGTTATGAGCCTCCTCTGGAGTGCAATGTATTCCTCACCCAGGGGAGAATACAATGCATCGACAGGCTCTTGAGCAGCAGGGAATTTAGTTGCTTGTGGGGCAGGGTCACCTGCATCTGCTGTTGCTTGAGGTGCAGGGTCACCTGCATCTGCTGGTGCTTGAGGTGCAGGGTCATCTGCATCTGCTGGTTCTAGTGGGGCAGGTTCAGCTGCATCTGATGGTTCTGGTGGGGCAGGTTCAGCTGTATCTGCTGGTGCTTGAGTAGTTTATGCTATATTTCCATCTTCAGATGGTGGAGTTCACCCAAGAAATAAGGATGGTGGAGCTCGCCCAAGTGATAAGGATGATTGAGCTTGCCCAAGTGATGAGGATGGTGGAGCTCGCCCAAGTGATGAGGATGGTGGTGGAGCTCGCCCAGGTGATGATGATGGTGGATTTCTCATGGTTGATTGATAGGCCCACTGATGACCAGTGTGTGACCACTTAGCATGTCCAATTGGCACTTCTTGTGACATAGTCTGTGGGTAAAAGCCATGACTGCCATGAGATTGTGTTGGGGGGGTAAATACATGGACCCTTTGTGGCTGTCTTGGCTCCCTCTCAAAGCCAAAAGAAGAATATTCATCTAGTCAGGAATCTTGCCAAGGGTCATATGGCAATGGTGGTGGCATCACTCCTGGGTCCTCAGCTGAAGCCATCCAACCATGCTCATGCCTGGGAGCATACTGTTTGTGCAGTTGCCTGAAGACTGGTGGTGGTGGTGGTGGCATGGCTGTTTGTATCATTGTGACAGGAGGTTCTGTGGAGGAGTCAAAGGATGAGAGGGATTAGTACAGTCAGATATATGTCCATGTGGGCATACAATGTACATTGATACATGCTAGGGCCTATACTGATTCTCATGTCAAACTCTATATCATGCATGTGCGCATTGTGATTTGTTCTATGAGAGATTTGAATATGAGCAGTATACACGGATGTGTTTCATACAATAGTTATGTGTACATGTCAATGATGGAAAAAATGTGTTCTTTAAGTGACACTATGGTCACACAATTTACTTTAGCCTGATGTAGGCACAGGACCTGCTTTATTGAGCTAAAAGTATTGTGATGGCTATAGTGTCCATTTACTAAAAACTCTACATGTGGCTTGTGGCCTGTGTTACTCTGAGACATGTTAGTATTGCACTATTAAACCTCATATCATGAATTGCATTGTGTTATGTAGCAGTAATGTCAAGTATAATTGTAGATGTTTTTGTTAGTAGGCCAAATAACATGCTCCTCATTGTGTACATGGATGTGTGATATTAAAGGATGTTATATCTTAAATACATATAATACTGGTGTGTGGGATGTTACTCACCAGCATGATGTGCTGTGGTTGCAGCCCCTGAGTCACAATTCCCTGGAAGTCCATGGACTGCTGTGATACTCAGGGACCTGCGTATCATCTCCTGCCAAGTGTTATACTCAATATCCAGGGATGGACCACCGGCTGTTCCCTTCTGGTGCATAGCTTCCTGCCCCAGTCATTCCAGCGTTTTTTAAGGCCCTCAACAGTCCTACTGTTGACGGCATCCTCTACCGCCTACCATGCCATTTTTCACTTTTTGGCAATGCCTTTGCCCTTCTCTTGCTCGAAGAGGGCACTGTAATTGTCATGATGGCCTGGACAAGGGCAACATTTTCATCAAATGAGAAGTTGGGACATCTCAGCCTCTCATCCTCCATGGATACTTGGCTTCCTCCATGTGATGTCCCTGGTGTGGGTTCCTCCCTATCCTCTCCCTCCTCCCCCCTTCTGTCCCCATGTGCACCCTCTGTCCCTCTCCTAGATGTGCCTGCTCTCTGGGGCTCTTGGGCATCTCCCCTCCCATCATCCCTTCTGGCTCTCCCTCTCCCCACTCCACTTTCTCCCTGACGGGGGGCCCACTGCTCCTCCTGTCCTCTCCTATACTCCTCTCCCTGCCACTCCTCTCCCCTCCTCCCCTCCTCCCCTCCTCCCTACCTCTCCCTGCCATCCTCACAATAAATCACACTACACACACTCACACTCACTCCCAGTTCAATCACACACAATCACAACTAAACACTCAGCCTATCACACTGTAAAATTCAAATAAAATGTGTGAGGTGTTACAAAAAAAAGTGTGGTGTATTTGTATATGTATGCAAAATGTGTGCAATATGTAAAAATATGTGTAAGTTTACAAGCTTAATCAAACTCCTCTGTTTGTGCCTCTCTCTCTACTCTGACTAATCTTCCACTTCAGTGTAGTGTGCTGTAGCTCAACAAACAATCCAAACACACTGAAGAAAATGGCGGCTGCGCATGGGTTTATATATGAATTTTGAATAGCGTAATTACGTGTCGCATTTTTATTTGAAATTGCGGTTCATTTTTACGAGTGTTAGCCTAATTTACATAAAACTACTCGTTATTGACACTTTCCATGGACAAAATACTGGCGTAAGTTGCTTGCGACAACTGAAATCTGTATTTGCGCACATTTCAGAAGATCGCCAGTTTGTCCTACTTATGCCAGTTTAGCATCTAACGGCGCAGTATATGTAATACCCCGATGTGCAAGGTGAAATTACGGGCGACGCGGGTTTCCACGCTTGCGCCGAAGCCTTCGCCGTATATGTAATCGAGCCCCAAATGTATATAATTTATAGGATTGCCTTCCATTTCCTAAACCATATTTCCCAGTATTCAGCAATCTATACTGGGAGATAAAGTCTGGTTAGACATTACAGACATTGAAGAGTTATATTTTTCTTCTTGTTGAGGTATTTGAAATATTGGTGAATCTAGTGTAGAGAAACATTCCTCTAGTTTAATATATTTGTGTCCTGTTTTCAGTTGTACTCTAATAGGCACCAAAATAAATTCTATTAGTCTCATTATCTCCGTTCCAGATGACTAACACTGCATACTTGCCAACCGTCCTGCTGTTACCGTGACAGTCCATTTTTGCCTTCTGTCCAGCGTTATAATCGTCCTGGGAGTCTGTCATACATTGCAAGGGGGCAGTCTGCAGAGGGCTTGTTATAGATCTGATATTAGGTCTTTGCTAGGCTCATGTCCCAAACGCGCTAATTTGGAGTGATTGACAGGTCTTGCTCTTATGCAATTAGTTTCATGAGAGTAGGGGGCAAGATTGCATAAAAGAGCTCCTATGCAATCTTAAATTTCACTTATCGATGATGCATTGTAAGTGGCAAATGCGGGCGGACAAGTTGTATGCTTGATAAATTTACCTTTATATATAGTCATGTGAACTGGTATCTAAGAGTCTTGGGCAGTTTACAGACAGTGCAACATCTAATTGTGTGATTGCAGTGGGCGGAGCTATTGAAACTGAGTGTTCGTGGTCAGTACTCCTGTATGTCATTGCACGCTCTGTCCGTAGTATCATTTACCAAGTATAACAGGAACTGGTTAGGTCCTCATGCCACTTTCAGACTTTGGTGTCAGGTGTAATTTAGACCTTAACAAAAGGGGGTGTTAATAAAGATCACAAAACTGCTGACTATTTATAAAGAAGGAGCTACTAATGGCATAAGCTGCTAATATGTGAAAAAAACTTCATCGCAGATCAATCAAGCAAACAGGATACAGAATATGGCCACGCCCACTG
Source organism: Bombina bombina (assembly GCF_027579735.1). NCBI lineage: Eukaryota > Metazoa > Chordata > Amphibia > Anura > Bombinatoridae > Bombina > Bombina bombina. The sequence continues at coordinate 18,462,910 of NC_069506.1, forward strand.
ATGTTTTCTTTAACTCCACCCATTCTGCTCTAACCCAAACACCAATGTAAATTGCACATCCTATTCACAAAATAAAACTCAAGACATTGCTATTTTCCACCTAGCTATTGGTTACTATACTGGTGACCCATTGAGCCCTTAACTGCTGAGCCATTTTCCCCCTGTGCTGAGCTGTTTTGGAGTTTTATTGATGCTGTTCACCTTTAAAGGGAACTAAACCCATTTTTTTTCTGTCATGATTCAGATAGAGCAGGCAATTTTAAGGAACTTTCTCATTTACTCCTATTAAGCTTAGAAGTCGGCCCATTTTTTTGTTCAGAATATGGGTATCACTTGTTTTTGGTGGATACATTTAGCCACCAATCAACAAGCGCTACCCAGGTGCTGAACCTAAAATGGGCCAGTCCCTAAGCTTACATTCCTGCTTTTTCAACTAAAGATACCAAGAGAATGATAATAGGAGTAAATTAGAAAGTTGCTTAATATTGAATGATCTATCTGAATCATGAAAGGAAAAATTTGGGTTTAGTATCCCTTTAAACTGAGGTCACAGAGAATGAAACCGGGGTCCATTGCTTTCCAGACAGAACTTTACACTCATTTTTCCAGTACTTAAATAATGAATATATCTTTAAAAGCTACATCTCCATATCATACACAAGCTAATCTGGGCTAATGCTTTGAATACATTGTTATATCTTTATTTACTTAGTATAACGTCCCTTTAAAATATTTCATTGTAGAATAGAATAAATACTATTTTTTGTATACATGTTAGATACAAATATTACTACGTCCCTTTAATTATCATCAGACATGCGAAAAATACAAATATTTCTTGAGACTTTTTCCACCTAGAATTAACAATATATCCAGATTACTTCCTATTTGTTCAACAAGTTGATTATAAAATCACTTAAGATATTACTTTGGTAAGTAATATTTATTAAAGGGACATAAAAATAAAAATTTACTTCTATGATCAAAAGTGGTTCAATCTCTTGTTATCCTTTGTTGAAGGAGCAGCAATGCACTATTGGGAGCCAGCTGAACATATCTAGTGAACCAATGACAAGGTGCATGTGTGTGTACCCACCAATCAACAGCTAGCTCCCATTAGTGCATTGCTGCTCTACTTAGGTATGCTTTTAACAAATGGATTCCAAGAGAACGAAAGCACATTAGATAATAGAATAAAATGTCATGTTTTATCTGACTCATGAAAGAAAAAAATGTAAGCTTAAAGGGACAGTCTACTCCAGAATTTTATTGTCTAAAAAGATAGATAATCCCTTTATTACCCATTCCCCAGTTTTGCATAACCAACACAGTTATATTAATATACTTTTTACCTCTGTAATTACCTTGTATCTAAGCCTCTGCAGACTGCCCCTTATCTCAGTTATATTAATATACTTTTTACCTCTGTGATTACCTTGTATCTAAGTCTCTGCAGACTGCCCCCGTATTTCAGTTATTTTGACAGACTTGCATTTTAGCCAATCAGTGCTGACCACAATGTTATCTAAATGGCCACATGAACGAGCACTGTCTATCTGTGAAAACGGTCAAAATGCAGATAAGAAGTGACCTTTAAGGGCTTAGAAATTAGCATATGAACCTACCTAGTTTTAGTTTCAACAAAAAATACCAAGAGGACAAAGCAAATTTGATGCTATGGGGCCTATTTATCAAAGGTCTTGCGGACCTGATCCGACAGTGCGGATCAGGTCCGCAAGACCTCGCTGAATGCGTAGAGCAATACGCTCTCCGCATTTAACATTGCACCAGCAGCTCACAAGAGCTGCTGGTGCAACGCCGCCCCCTGCTGACTCGCGGCCAATCGGCCACCAGCAGGGAAGTGTCAATTTCTGGCTATTCCTGTCCGCCTCATCAGAGCAGGCAAACAGGGTTATGGAGCAACGGTCTTTAGACCGCTGCTTCATAACTGGTGTTTATGGCGAGTCTGAAGACTCGCCAGAAACACGGGCCCACCAGCTCCGTACGGAGCTTGATAAATGGGCCCCTAAAAGTAAATTGGAAAGTTGTTTAAAATGACATGCCCTATCTGATTCATGAAAGTTTAGTTTTGATCAGACTGTCCTTTTTAATGTCCCTTTAAATATTTAATAACTTGGGGCTATTAGCCTATCTGGTCATTTACTCAGGTCTGCCATGCTTAGATACATTTAGGCAGTTTACCTTTGTATAAGGTTATTAGCATTGGTGCCAGAGTATCTCACAACAATCCATCTCTTTTTCAAACTATGCCCCTGGAGAGCATCAGAGAATGGAAAAAGCGACGTGATCTCTGGAGCTTTGCATCATGGTTTTATGCTTATTCTTAGATCTCCTGTTTGGTGTGTGACACTCTGGGGACAGTAGGTGCAGAGTGCAGAATTTATCAATGTACAGCCAGACAGCCCTAGTCAAAATGGTTCTCATATTTTATTGCAGAATATTAACTGCTGTATTGTTGCCCTGGACAAGATATTGCTGCAGGAGAGGACAAACTCTGGTTAACTATTTGGTACCGGTCATGGCTAAGTACATACCAGCTGATCCGTAAAAAAGGGTTGACCTTTGCCCTAACCTTAAATTTAAAGGGATATGAAACCCAAATATTTTCTGTTATGATTCCCATAGCAAATGCAATTTTAAACAACTTTCCATTTTATTTCAATTTGCTTTGTTCTCTTGCTATCCTTTGTTGAAATGAATACTGAGGTAGGCTCAGGAGCACCAAAGCGCTAATGGGAGCTAGCCGCTGACTGGTGGATTCACATTTATACCTCTTGTTATTGGCTCTGCTAATGTGTTCAGCTAGCTCCCAGTAATGTATTGCTGATCCTTCAACAAAAGATACCAATAGAATAAAGCACATTTTATAATAGAAGTAAAGTGGAAAATTGTTTAAAATTATATGCTCTATTTGAATCACGAAAGAAGAAAATTTAAGTTTCATCTCCCTTTAACTCTAACCATAACTGTAGCTATAACCCTGACTCCTGCCATAACCAAAGCCAGAGATATAACCATAACCCCACCCCCAAACCCAACCCTAGCTATAACCCTAAATCTAGCCATTACCCTAACCCTAGTCATAGCCATAACTCTAGCCATAACCTAACTCTAGCCATAACCCTAGTCATCACCCTAGCCATAACCTAACTCTAGCCATAACCCTAGCCATAACCCTAACCCTAGCCATAACTCTAGCTATAACCCTAACTCTAGACATAATCCTAACCCTAGCCATAACTCTAATGCTAGCCATACTACTAAACCTAGCCATAACCCTAACTCTAGCCATAACCCTAACTTTAACCATAACCATAACTCTAACTATAACCCTAGCCATAGCCCTAACTCTAGCCATAACCCTAGCCATAACCATAACTCTAACCATAACAGTAGCCATAACCCTAACTCTAGCCATAACTCTAGCCATAATCCTAACTCTAACCATAACCCTAGCCATAACCCTAACTCTAGCCATAACCCTAACTCTAGCCATAACTCTAACTCTAGCCATAACTCTAACTTTAGCCATAACCATAACTCTAACCATAACCCTAACTATAGCCATAACTTAGCCATAACCCTAACTCTAGCCATAACTCTAACTCTAGCCATAACTCTAACTTTAGCCATAACCATAACTCTAACCATAACCCTAACTATAGCCATAACTCTAGCCATAATCCTAACTCTAACCATAACCCTAGCCATAATCCTAACTCTAACCATAACTCTAGCCATAACCCTAACTCTAGCCATAACCCTATCCATAACCATAACTCTAGCTATAACTCTAGCCATAACCCTAGCCATAACCCTAACTCTAGACATAACCCTAACCCTAGTCTTAACCATAACTCTAGCTATAACCCTATCTATAACCCTAATGCTAGCCATAAATCTAACCCTAGCCATAACCCTAGTTTTAACTGTACCTCTAGTCATAGCCATAACTCTAGTCATAGCCACAACTCTAGTCATAACCCTAATCTTAACTGTAACTCTAGCCCTAAGCCTTGCCCATGTATAACACGTGTTCTAGCCCTAAGCCTAGCCCAAGCAAAACACTATTTATAGCCCTAACCGTAGCCCACCATAACCCTAGACCTAAGCATAGCCCTGACGCTAGCCTTAATTACCAAAACATTGCACACATCTGACAATATTGCTGATGTTGACAATCTTGTACTGATATGTAACAGGCAGTAAAATCTCTTTATAAATATAACTTTCACGCACATATTGTGTCATTAGATTGTGTGCAGCAATCTCCCAACCACAACATAAAATAAAAAACATCTGGTTAATGTGAAAGCAGCTGTGCTACATGAGATGCTGGGGTCTGGTTGTTTCCATTCATTATTATTTCACCCCCAAAGTTCAAAGTTGCCAGTTGCCCTAATTTGCAGGGTAGTACCTTTTTTATATGCACAGTGCATTACACAAAGCAATCAGAGAGATAAAGGTAGGAGAATGTGAACTATAAACACCAAAGGTAGTACAAGATGATATCATACCAGCAAATCAGTACAGACACTGAAAAAAGTATACTTTATCCAGCACTCCACCAAATCATTTCACAAAAGGTGTCTAGGGACAAATAAAAATAAATAAAGGTATAGATACCTCAAAATCTCATACTTCTGGACCTAAGGGGTACTGATTAAAACATAACTTTTATTAAGAGAATATTTACATAAAATTAAAAATGGATAAATAAAAATGTGTGTACCTGTATGTTTGTATAATATGAATGTTTTCTAAATAGCCATATAGTGATACCACTAGCTATATAAATAATAAACTATTAATGTTGGATCATATACATATCCAACATCATAATACATAATGCATAACTGAAGTCCAATAATGGTCTCAATGGGCAAATTAATTAGTTGTATATTCTTTAATGAATGCATATGACAAACTAACTACTATACAATACATTGTATCCAATTAATATATCAAGTCTCCTAATCACAAATAATATTTATTTAACAGTTAGCAACAATTGCTACTAACTACTATACCATGTATATCAGTTCCTGAATAAACCTGTGTCTGCCAAATAATGATAAACACAAAAAATGTTGCTAACTGTTAAATAAATATTATAGTGATTAGGAGACTTGATATATTCATTGGAAACAATCAGCTAGATTACGAGTCTTGCGTTATGAGTAAAAAAGCAGGGTTAAGCCACATAACTAGTGATGTCGCAAACTTAAAAATTTCGGTTCGCAAACGGCGGACTCGAACTTCCGGTATTGTTCGCGAACATGCGAACCGCGCAAACCCCATTGACTTCAATAGGCAGGCGAACTTTAAAACCTACAAGGACTCTTTCTGGCCACAATAGTGATGGAAAAGTTGTTTCAAGGGGACTAACACCGGGACTGTGGCATGCTGGAGGGGGATCCCTGGCAAAACTCCCATGGAAAATTACATAGTTGATGCAGAGTCTGCTTTTAACCCATAAAGGGCCTAAATCACCTAACATTCCCAAATTGTTTGCAATAACGTGCTTTAAAACATCAGTTATGATGTCGTATCAGGTAGTGTAAGGGTTACGGCCGCTTCACAGTGACAGAGCAAACTCCAAGTGTAACGCACCGCAAACAACCGCAAACAGTCCATTTGCCCAACCAAATAATGTTAAGCAGATATGAGCGGTGGCACTGGCTGGCTGCTACGTAGGGCAGCAATTAACAACAGTATGCTCTGTAAGTCAGATACACACAGGCCTGATAGAAAATAAAATTAGATTACACTAGCAAAATGATTTAAAGATTTTTTTTTTTTAATTTAAAGAAAAAGGTTAAGCACATATGAGTCGTGGCTGTCGCTGATAGCCTTGGAAGGGCAGCAATTAAAAACAGTAGGCTCTGTAAATCAGATACACACAGGCCTGATAGAAAATAAAATTAGATTACACTAGCAAAATTATTTAAAGTTTTTTTGGGGGGAATTTAAAAAAAGGTTAAACACATATGAGTCGTGGCTGATAGACTAGGGAGGGCAGCAATTAAACACAGTATGCTCTGTAAGTCAGCAAAACACACAGGCCTGATAGAAAATGAAATTAGATTACACTAGCAAAATAATTTAAACGATTTTTTTTTAAATTTAAAATAAGGTTAAGCATTTATGAGTGGTGGCTGGCACAGAGCAATTAACCAAAAGAATGAAAAAAACTGAAGTATATGCTGTGTGAGCCTGACAGACACAGGCCTGATAGAAAATGAAATTAGATTACACTAGCAAAATTATTTAAAAGTTTTTTTTAAATTTAAAATAATGTTATAAGCGGATATGAGTGGTGGCTGGCACAGAGCAATGAACCAGAGTATATGCTGTGTCACACAGGCCTGATAGAAAATGAAAATAAATTACACTAGAAAAATAATTTAAAATTTTTGTTGGTTAAATTTAAACTAATGTTGTTAGGCAGATATCAGTGGTGGCACTAATCACAGCATATGCTGTGAGCCTCACACACAGGCTGAAAGCCAGGCAAATGCAAATAAAAATACAAAGAAAAAAAAAAAAAGACTGAAGTTATAGCCCTAAAAAGGGCTTTTTGGGGTGCTGTCCTTGCAGCAGAGATGAGAAGAGTCCTTCAGGACTGTAGTGGATACTAAATACACTAGCCTAGCTATCTATTTCCCTATAATATCAGCAGAATCAACACAAAAGGTCCTCTCTCTAGCAAAGCAAAATCGTTATGAGTCTAAAATGGCTGCTGCCAAGAAGCTGGGAGGGTCTGTGAGGGAGTGTCTGATGCTGATTGGCTCTAATGTGTCAGAAGGCTGTGACATACAGGGTCAAAGTTTCCTCAATGATGACACATAGGGGGCGGATCGAACATCGCATATGTTCGCCCGCAGCGGCGAACGCGAACAAGCTATGTTCGCCGGGAACTGTTCTCCGGCGAACAGTTCACGACATCACTACTCATAACGTTGCTTTTTTATTACCGCTGCTATTACGAGTCTTGTAGGTACAGCTGTCCCGCACACTTTTTTGGCCTTACCACAAATCAACTTACGCAATTTGCGTATAGTCTATTTTCAATGGGACTTCCAAAGCGCCGATATTACAAGCTTTTTTTTTTTAGGCCAAAAAGTGAGCGGTACAGCCTATCCCGCAAGATTCATAACGCATTCTAAAGTCAGTAGTTATGAGTTTTACACTACAAAGCTGTAGCATAAAACTCATAACTAAAGTGCTAAAAAGTACACTAACACCCATAAACTACCTATTAACCCCTAAACCGAGGCCCTCCCGCATCGCAAACACTAAAATAAAATTATTAACCCCTAAACCACCGCACTCCCGTCTCGCAAACATTAGTTAAATATTATTAACCCCTAATCTGCTGTCCCTAACATCGCCGCCGCCTACAAACATTTATTAACCCCTAATCTGCCGCACTCAACGTCGCCGCCACTATACTATATTTATTAACCCCTAAACCTAAGTCTAACCCTAACCCTAACACCCCCTAACTTAAATATAATTAAAATAAATCTAAAAAAAAACTACTATCATTACCTAAATAATTCCTATTTAAAACTAAATACTTACCTGTAAAATAAACCCTAAGCTAGCTACAATATAACTAATAGTTACATTGTAGCTAGCTTAGGGTTTATTTTTATTTTACAGACAAGTTTGTATTTATTTTAACTGGGTAGAATAGTTACTAAATAGTTATTAACTATTTACTAACTACCTAGCTAAAATAAATGCAAATTTACCTGTAAAATAAAACCTAACCTAAGTTACACTAACATCTAACCTTACACTACAATTAAATAAATTACCTAAATTAAATACAATTAAATAAATTAAATACAATTACCTAAATTACAAAAAAACACACTAAATTACACAAAATAAAAAACAAATTACAAGATATTTAAACTAATTACACCTAATCTAATAGCCCTATCAAAATAAAAAAGCCCCCCCAAAATAAAAAAAAACCTAGCCTAAACTATACTACCAATAGCCCTTAAAAGGGCCTTTTGCGGGGCATTGCCTCAAAGAAATCAGCTCTTTTACCTGAAAAAAAAAAAAAAACAACCCCCCAACAGTAAAACCCCCCACCCACACAACCAACCCCCCAAATAAAACTATAATTAAAAAAACTAAGCTCCCCATTGCCCTGAAAAGTGCATTTGTATGGGCATTGCCCTTAAAAGGGCATTTAGCTCTTTTGCGGCCCAAACCCTAACCTAAAAATAAAACCCACCCAATAAACCCTTAAAAAAACCTAAAACTAACCCCTGAAGATCCACTTACAGTTTGAAGACCGGGCATCCATCTTCAACAAAGCCGGGAGAAGTCCTCAACGAAGCGACAAAAAGACATTTCCCATAGAAAATAACAAGTGAATTAATTTTCATTAAGAAATACATTATAAATAACCCATGACCTAATGAAACAATATTTATTTTGTGAGGAATGATACGCCTGTGCACATTTCTAATCTCTAAATCAGACAACAGGCACTGCAACCCCTCCGTCAGACACAAATCTACATCAGACCTCAGATCAGACCCCTGGCACTGCAGCCCCTCTGTCAGGCACAAATCTACATCAGACCTCAGATCAGACCCCTGACACTGCAGCCCCTCTGTCAGGCACAAATCTACATCAGACCTCAGATCAGACCCCTGACACTGCAGCCCCTCTGTCAGGCACATATTTACATCAGACCTCAGATCAGACCCCTGGCACTGCAGCCCCTCCCTCTGTCAGGCACATATCTACATCAGACCTCAGATCAGACCCCTGACACTGCAGCCCCTCTGTCAGGCACATATTTACATCAGACCTCAGATCAGACCCCTGGCTCTGCAACCCCTCTGTCAGGCACATTCTACATCAGACCTCAGATCAGACCCCTGGCACTGCAGCCCCTCTGTCAGGCACATATCTACATCAGACCTCAGATCAGACCCCTGGCACTGCAGCCCCTCTGTCAGACACAAATCTACATCAGACCTCAGATCAGACCCCTGGCACTGCAACCCCTCTGTCAGGCACAAATCTACATCAGACCTCAGATCAGACCCCTGGCACTGCAGCCCCTCTGTCAGGCACAAATCTACATCAGACCTCAGATCAGACCCCTGGCACTGCAGCCCCTCTGTCAGACACAAATCTACATCAGACCTCAGATCAGACCCCTAGCACTGCAGCCCCTCTGTCAGGCACATAGCTACATCAGACCTCAGATCAGACCCCTGGCACTGCAGCCCCTCTGTCAGGCACATATCTACATCAGACCTCAGATCAGACCCCTGACACTGCAACCCCTCTGTCAGGCACATATCTACATTAGACCTCAGATCAGACCCCTGACACTGCAACCCCTCTGTCAGGCACATAGCTACATCAGACCTCAGATCAGACCCCTGGCACTGCAGCAGCTCTGTCAGACATATATCTACATCAGACCTCAGATCAGACCCCTGGCACTGCAGCCCCTCTGTCAGGCACATATCTACATCAGACCTCAGATCAGACCCCTGGCACTGCAGCCCCTTTGTCAGGCACATATCTACATCAGATCAGACCCCTGGCACTGCAACCCCTCTGTCAGGCACATATCTACATCAGACCTCAGATCAGACCCCTGACACTGCAGCCCCTCTGTCAGACACATATCTACATCAGACCTCAGATTAGACCCCTGGCACTGCAGCCCCTCTGTCAGGCACATATCTACATCAGATCAGACCCCTGGCACTGCAACCCCTCTGTGTCAGGCACATATCTACATCAGACCTCAGATCAGACCCCTAGCACTGCAGCCCCTCTGTCAGACACATATCTACATCAGACCTCAGATCAGACCCCTGGCACTGCAGCCCCTCTGTCAGGCACATATTTACATCAGACCTCAGATCAGACCCCTAGCACTGCAGCCCCTCTGTCAGGCACATAGCTACATCAGACCTCAGATCAGACCCCTGGCACTGCAGCCCCTCTGTCAGGCACATATCTACATCAGACCTCAGATCAGACCCCTGACACTGCAACCCCTCTGTCAGGCACATATCTACATTAGACCTCAGATCAGACCCCTGACACTGCAACCCCTCTGTCAGGCACATAGCTACATCAGACCTCAGATCAGACCCCTGGCACTGCAGCAACTCTGTCAGACATATATCTACATCAGACCTCAGATCACACCCCTGGCACTGCAGCCCCTCTGTCAGGCACATATCTACATCAGACCTCAGATCAGACCCCTGGCACTGCAGCCCCTTTGTCAGGCACATATCTACATCAGATCAGACCCCTGGCACTGCAACCCCTCTGTCAGGCACATATCTACATCAGACCTCAGATCAGACCCCTGACACTGCAGCCCCTCTGTCAGACACATATCTACATCAGACCTCAGATTAGACCCCTGGCACTGCAGCCCCTCTGTCAGGCACATATCTACATCAGATCAGACCCCTGGCACTGCAACCCCTCTGTGTCAGGCACATATCTACATCAGACCTCAGATCAGACCCCTAGCACTGCAGCCCCTCTGTCAGACACATATCTACATCAGACCTCAGATCAGACCCCTGGCACTGCAGCCCCTCTGTCAGGCACATATTTACATCAGACCTCAGATCAGACCCCTAGCACTGCAGCCCCTCTGTCAGGCACATATCTTCATCAGACCTCAGATCAGACCCCTAGCACTGCAGCCCCTCTGTCAGACACATATCTACATCAGATCAGACCCCTGGCACTGCAGCCACTCTGTCAGGCACATATCTACATCAGACCTCAGATCAGACCCCTAGCACTGCAGCCCCTCTGTCAGGCACATATCTACATCAGACCTCAGATCAGACCCCTAGCACTGCAGCCCCTCTGTCAGGCACATATCTACATCAGACCTCAGATCAGACCCCTGGCACTGCAGCCCCTCTGTCAGGCACATAGCTACATCAGACCTCAGATCAGACCCCTGGCACTGCAGCCCCTCTGTCAGGCACATAGCTACATCAGACCTCAGATCAGACCCCAGGCACTGCAGCCCCTCTGTCAGGCACATATCTACACAAGACCTCAGATCAGACCCCTGGCACTGCAACCCCTCTGTCAGGCACATATCTACATCAGACCTCAGATCAGACGCTTGGCACTGCAGCCCCTCTGTCAGGCACATATCTACATTAACCTCAGATCAGACCCCTGACACTGCAGCCCCTCTGTCAGGCACATATCTACATCAGACCTCAGATCAGACCCCTGGCACTGCAGCCACTCTGTCAGGCACATATCTACATCAGACCTCAGATCAGACCCCTGGCACTGCAGCAGCTCTGTCAGACATATATCTACATCAGACCTCAGATCAGACCCCTGGCACTGCAGCCCCTCTGTCAGGCACATATTTACATCAGACCTCAGATCAGACCCCTGGCACTGCAGCCACTCTGTCAGGCACATATCTACATCGGACCTCAGATCAGACCCCTGGCACTGCAGCACCTCTGTCAGGCAAATATCTACATCAGACCTCAGATCAGACCCCTGGCACTGCAGCAGCTCTGTCAGGCACATATCTACATCAGACCTCAGATCAGACACCTGGCACTGCAGCACCTCTGTCAGGCACATATCTACATCAGACCTCAGATAAGACCCCTGACACTGCAGCCCCTCCCTCTGTCAGGCACATATCTACATCAGACCTCAGATCAGACCCCAGGCACTGCAGCCCCTCCCTCTGTCAGGCATATATCTACATCAGACCTCAGATCAGACCCCAGGCACTGCAGCCCCTCCCTCTGTCAGGCACATATCTACATCAGACCTCAGATAAGACCCCTGGCACTGCAGCCGCTCTGTCAGGCACATATCTACATCAGACCTCAGATCAGACCCCTGGCACTGCAGCAGCTCTGTCAGGCACATATCTACATCAGACCTCAGATCAGACCCCTGGCACTGCAGTCCCTCTGTCAGGCACATATCTACATCAGACCTCAGACCAGACCCCTGGCACTGCAGCCCCTACCACTGTCAGGCACATATCTACATCAGACCTCAGATCAGACCCCTGGCACTGCAGCCCCTACCACTGTCAGGCACATATCTACACAGACCTCAAATCAGACCCCTGGCACTGCAGCACCTCTGTCAGGCATACATCTACACCAGACCTCAGATCAGTCCCCTGGCACTGCAGCACCTCTCTCTGTCAAGCACATATCTACATCAGACCTCAGATCAGACCCCTGGCACTGCAGCGCCTCTGTCAGGCACATATTTACCCCAGACCTCAGATCAGACCCCTGACACTGCAGCCCCTCTGTCAGGCACATATCTACATCAGACCTCAGATCAGACCCCAGGCACTGCAGCCCCTCTGTCAGGCACATATCTACACAAGACCTCAGATCAGACCCCTGGCACTGCAACCCCTCTGTCAGGCACATATCTACATCAGACCTCAGATCAGATGTTTGGCACTGCAGCCCCTCTGTCAGGCACATATCTACATTAACCTCAGATCAGACCCCTGACTCTGCAGCCCCTCTGTCAGGCACATATCTACATCAGACCTCAGATCAGACGCTTGGCACTGCAGCCCCTCTGTCAGGCACATATCTACATTAACCTCCGATCAGACCCCTGACACTGCAGCCCCTCTGTCAGGCAAATATCTACATCAGACCTCAGATCAGACCCCTGGCACTGCAGCAGCTCTGCTAGGCACATATCTACATCAGACCTCAGATCAGACCCCTGGCACTGCAGCCACTCTGTCAGGCACATATCTACATCAGACCTCAGATCAGATCCCTGGCACTGCAGCCCCTCTGTCAGGCACATATTTACATCAGACCTCAGATCAGACCCCTGGCACTGCAGCCACTCTGTCAGGCGCATATCTACATCAGACCTCAGATCAGACCCCTGGCACTGCAGCCCCTCTGTCAGGCACATATTTACATCAGACCTCAGATCAGACCCCTGGCACTGCAGCCACTCTGTCAGGCACATATCTACATCAGACCTCAGATCAGACCCCTGGCACTGCAGCAGCTCTGTCAGACATATATCTAAATCGGACCTCAGATCAGACCCCTGGCACTGCAGCAGCTCTGTCAGACATATATCTAAATCGGACCTCAGATCAGACACCTGGCACTGCAGCAGCTCTGCCAGGCAAATATCTACATCAGACCTCAGATCAGACACCTGGCACTGCAGCACCTTTGTCAGGCACATATCTACATCAGACCTCAGATAAGACCCCTGGCACTGCAGCAGCTCTGTCAGGCACATATCTACATCAGACCTCAGATCAGACCCCTGGCACTGCAGCAGCTCTGTCAGGCACATATCTACATCAGACCTCAGATAAGACCCCTGACACTGCAGCCCCTCCCTCTGTCAGGCACATATCTACATCAGACCTCAGATAAGACCCCTGACACTGCAGCCCCTCCCTCTGTCAGGCACATATCTACATCAGACCTCAGATCAGACCCCAGGCACTGCAGCCCCTCCCTCTGTCAGGCACATATCTACATCAGACCTCAGATCAGACCCCAGGCACTGCAGCCCCTCCCTCTGTCAGGCACATATCTACATCAGACCTCAGATCAGACCTCTGGCACTGCAGCAGCTCTGTCAGGCACATATCTACATCAGACCTCAGATCAGACCCCTGGCACTGCAGTCCCTCTGTCAGGCACATATCTACATCAGACCTCAGATCAGACCCCTGGCACTGCAGTCCCTCTGTCAGGCACATATCTACATCAGACCTCAGACCAGACCCCTGGCACTGCAGCCCCTACCACTGTCAGGCACATATCTACATCAGACCTCAGATCAGACCCCTGGCACTGCAGCCCCTCTGTCAGGCATACATCTACACCAGACCTCAGATCAGACCCCTGGCACTGCAGCCCCTACCACTGTCAGGCACATATCTACATCAGACCTCAGATCAGACCCCTGGCACTGCAGCCCCTACCACTGTCAGGCACATATCTACATCAGACCTCAGATCAGACCCCTGGCACTGCAGCACCTCTGTCAGGCATACATCTACACCAGACCTCAGATCAGACCCCTGGCACTGCAGCCCCTACCACTGTCAGGCACATATCTACATCAGACCTCAGATCAGACCCCTGGCACATTGTGGATAAGGAAAATGACTTACCATTCTGTCTAAAGCATTTCATAATTTAAACAAAATACTTGACATCATATACTAAATAAATGCTATATTTAATTCAAACAAGAGCAGCATTTTATATGAAGTGCCACTCCCTGGTTTCAATTTCTAGTGAGTTTTTTTCTCTAAAAATAATTACCAGAACAAATTGAATTTTATGGTCAAGAATGAGCTAAATATAATTTCCATTTACAATAAAAGAGACCTAGCCAAAAAGGGCAAGTAGTAATTTCTACAGTTAGCCTCTTTCAAGGTATACATAAGCACCCTAGACATTTAAAATAGTTTGTTTCATATAGCATTTAAGCACTGCAGTGTGTAAAAAAATGTAGCTGCAAAAAAATACATAACTTGTTTGACATTTAACAAAACGTATCAGTATTAATACAAAGTTAATGTTGTGTGCAGGGTATTTTAGAGATGTGTGTTCCTGAGATTTGTGCTATGTTCGCGTTGTTTATGCATTTTGCAAATATACAGTTTATATATACTGTAGACATGTCTGTGTATAGGCATGTGTGCATGTGTATGTAAATATGTTGGTCTACATGTGTGTATATACTATAGGTATTTATATCTCAGCTGAGGGTTTAGAGAGTATGGTCTATGATTACGGCAAGATTGCAAGCCGAAACACGTAAGTCTGAACCATTTTACAACTTATCTTTGTGTTGATTTTACCAAATAAAGTGAACCTTTTTTTATAAACAAGCCTGGATCTACTGCATTTACTATTTATTATATACTATAGGTGTGTGTTTTGTCTAGATTCTAAATCTATATGTGTATGTGTGTATCAGTGTGTGTACAAGTGGCAATAATATGTATAGTTGTGTATACAAGTACAGGTGTTTGTTTTGTCAAAATCTATATGTGTATGTGTGTATATATGTGTGTGTATCAGTGTGTGCACAAGTGGCAATAATATGTATAGGTGTGTATACAAGTATAGGTGTGTGTTTTGTCTAAATCTATATGTGTATGTGTGTATATATGTGTGTGTATCACTGTGTGTACAAGTGGCAATAATATGTATAGTTGTGTATACAAGTACAGGTGTTTGTTTTGTCAAAATCTATACGTGTATGTGTGTATATATGTGTGTGTATCAGTGTGTGTACAAGTGGCAATAATATGTATAGTTGTGTATACAAGTACAGGTGTTTGTTTTGTCAAAATCTATATGTGTATGTGTGTGTATATATGTGTGTGTATCAGTGTGTGCACAAGTGGCAATAATATGTATAGGTGTGTATACAAGTATAGGTGTGTGTTTTGTCTAAATCTATATGTGTATGTGTGTATATATGTGTGTGTATCACTGTGTGTACAAGTGGCAATAATATGTATAGTTGTGTATACAAGTACAGGTGTTTGTTTTGTCAAAATCTATACGTGTATGTGTGTATATATGTGTGTGTATCAGTGTGTGTACAAGTGGCAATAATATGTATAGTTGTGTATACAAGTACAGGTGTTTGTTTTGTCAAAATCTATATGTGTATGTGTGTATATATGTGTGTGTATCAGTGTGTGTACAAGTGGCAATAATATGTATAGTTGTGTATACAAGTATAGATGTGTGTTTTATCTAAATCTATATGTGTATGTTTGTATCTATGTGTGTGTACAAGTGGCAATAATATGTATA
Organism: Bombina bombina; assembly: GCF_027579735.1. NCBI lineage: Eukaryota > Metazoa > Chordata > Amphibia > Anura > Bombinatoridae > Bombina > Bombina bombina. The sequence continues at coordinate 18,478,806 of NC_069506.1, forward strand.
GTTGTGTATACAAGTATAGGTGTGTGTTTTGTCTAAATCTATAAGTGTATCTATATGTGTATGTGTGTACATATGTGTGTGTATCAGTGTGTGTACAAGTGGCAATAATATGTATAGTTGTGTATACAAGTACAGGTGTTTGTTATTTCAAAATCTATATGTGTATGTGTGTATATATGTGTATGTATCAGTGTGTGTACAAGTGGCAATAATATGTATAGTTGTGTATACAAGTATAGGTGTGTGTTTTGTCTAAATCTATATGTGTATCTATATGTGTATGTGTGTATATATGTGTGTGTGTGTATCAGTGTGTGTACAAGTGGCAATAATATGTATAGTTGTGTATACAAATACAGGTGTGTGTTTTATCTAAATCTATATGTGTATGTGTGTATATATGTGTGTGTATCAGTGTGTCACTAATATGTATAGTTGTGTACAGTACAGGTGTGTGTCTAAATCTTTATGTGTATTTATGTGTATATGTGTATCTATGTGTGTGTACAAGTGGCAATAATATGAACAGCCGTGTGTACAAGTACAGGCTTGTGTTTTATTTAAATAATCTATATGTATATGTGTATATATATATATATATATACCGTATATATATATATATATATATATATATGTGTGTGTGTGTACAAGTGTCACTAATATGTATAGTTGTGTATACAAGTACAAGTGTGTGTCTAAATCTTTATATGTGTATATGTGTATCTATGTGTGTGTACAAGTTTCAATAATATGTACAGCTGTGTATACAAGTACAGGTGTGTGTTTTATATAAATTATCTATATGTGTATGTATATATATATATATATATATATATATATATATATATGTGTGTGTGTGTGTACAAGTGTCACTAATATGTATAGTTGTGTATACAAGTACAAGTGTGTGTCTAAATCTTTATATGTGTATATGTGTATCTATGTGTGTGTATAAGTTTCAATAATATGTACAGCTGTGTATACAAGTACAGGTGTGTGTTTTATTTAAATAATCTATATGTGTATGTGTGTATATATGTGTGTGCACAAGTGTCACTAATATGTATAGTTGTGTATACAAGTACAGGTGTGTGTTTGTCTAATCTATATGTATATGTGTGTATGCAAGTATAGGTGTGTGTTTGTCTAATCTATATGTATATGTGTGTATACAAGTATAGGTGTGTGTTTGTCTAATCTATATGTATATGTGTGTATACAAGTATAGGTGTGTGTTTTATTTAAATAATCTATATGTATATGTGTGTATATATGTGTGTGCACAAGTGTCACTAATATGTATAGTTGTGTATACAAGTACAGGTGTGTGTTTGTCTAATCTATATGTATATGTGTGTATACAAGTATAGGTGTGTGTATATGTGAAGTGGATGAATATGTGTGTGTGTGTTTTATTTAAATAATCTATATGTGTATGTTTGTATATATATATATATATATATATATATATATATGTGTGTGTGTATACAAGTGTCACTAATATGTATAGTTGTGTATACAAGTACAGGTGTGTGTTTGTCTAATCTATATGTATATGTGTGTATACAAGTACAGGTGTGTGTTTGTCTAATCTATATGTATATGTGTGTATACAAGTACAGGTGTGTGTTTGTCTAATCTATATGTGTATGTGTGTATACAAGTACAGGTGTGTGTTTGTCTAATCTATATGTATATGTGTGTATACAAGTATAGGTGTGTGTCTAATCTATATGTATATGTGTGTATACAAGTATAGGTGTGTATATATGTGAAGTGGATGAATATGTGTGTGTGTTTTCCACACAGCAGTATAACATATACCCTCCCTCATTAATTACATAATAAGATCATACATGGGGCAGATATTACTCCGATTTTAAGCATATAACTAATACAACATTTCTCATTATTTTCATTTAGTTTATCCAGTTGTGTCTTCCCAGTAGTTTCACAAGTTCCAGCTCTGTGTGGGACACAAGACAGGAGTTTGGGGAAGTTTCCTGCAGTGAAGCTTGTTCACACCTTCCAGTCGTTTTCTGTATCTTATTCTCTTGAGATGTGCTAAGTTTGTGAAAGACATAAAGAGAGGGGAGGAGGGATGGAGAGATCAGAGGGAAGGGGGGAGGCAGAGGAGATGGCTGGGAGGAGGAACACACAAGCCAATTCTTTTATTGTTTAACAGGATGAACTTCTCTCCAATGGGCAGAGAGCAGAGGAGGGACAGAGACTCACTAAACCCACTGCAGAGAGGGAGAACAGGAGAGTGTAGGGGATGCAGGGAAGAGGAGGTCAACTGCAGAGGATCAGTCAAGCAGAGTCAGGAGTTTGGACCAGTAGCTGCAGCGTGTGCGCTAGGGAGGACCACTGCACCTTCATATTACTGCTGGGGTACAGCACTGGGACCACCAAGCGAGAGGACTGCAGGGATGGAGCACTTACACTCCCTATTTTGTGTCATTGTCATCTTATTGCTGGGAAAAAGTGAGTAACCATTAATCTGAAGATGCAACGGACATTAGAAGACAATTGGACAAACCATGTAGAAATATATATTTTTGTGTTAAATGGAATTGCAAGATGTGTATTGTAATTACAGCCTTATCTAACAGGGTAGAGCATTGCCTGGGTAGTGATGTGGTCTGCAAGATGCAATAAAGACACTGGTAGACCCCTCTACAATACAGTAGGAAGACCCCTGATTATTATGGGGAGTGAAGTTTTATGATTATATCTTTACTTGGGACATAATTTAATTTCAGGTTGAGGATATTTCAGAATTGTGGGAAAGTTCTACAAACATCTTACAGACTGATCTCCATACTAAGATCATATCTGTTCATTTTAATGCTTGATGACAGGTTTTGGGGTACCGCATTTCCCATTAAGTGAGGGGAATGGATGGGCTGTATATGACAGTACAGATGTCACTTGGGTCTCTCTCTGTGGATAGGGGCACCAACCACAACTGTCTCCCCTTAATAATACAATTCTGTTCCTAATGAATGTGATCTTTACCTGCCAAGTTACGCTGCAGTAATTACACTCTAGGCTGCCTAGTTCTGCAGGGAATTGCAATTTTCCATTACTGATGTATTAAAGCTAATACAGCGGGTTAGCAGCATTAGCAACAGACTGAATTGATTATCACAGTGCCTTATTGCAGTGAAACCCACCTGATGAAATGTATAGGTGCCATCATCCTCTGCATATAGTATAACCAGTGTGCTTATAGAAGTGTGAATATGTATTTGGGGTAAGGTTAATCATTTATATTAATACATTATACCATATATGTGTGTATTATATATACAGTATATATATATATATATATATATATATATATATATATATATATATATATATATATGTACTAAATAAGGATACTATATGCCAGTGACAGTGGTTTTAATGTAGAGCCTTTGACACTCACACGTTATGTTTGGAAGTGATACTATTGTGTGTGTGTTACTATTGGATAAACCATAACATATGTCTAGTGCTGTGTGTATGTAAATGTACTTTATAGGGTCACTTTGAAGTGTTTAATTCACACTTTACTGTGAGCAGCTTACAAGCACTTGCTGTAATATGGGATGCTGCATCTGTTTGTGATTCTGTTTAATGTGCACCAGCTACAGACATATTCCATTTCTGTGCAAAGAAGTATCCTTAGTCCTGTATTATACAGGTACGGATGTGTATGTTACAACTATATAGGCTATACATGTACTGATGTGTATGTTACAACTATATAGGCTATACATGTACTGATGTGTATGTTACAACTATATAGGCTATACATGTACTGATGTGTGTGTTATAACTATGTATGTTATACATGTACTGATGTGTATGTTATAACTATATAGGCTATACAGGTACTGATGTGTGTGTTATAACTATATAGGCTATACATGTACTGATGTGTGTGTTATAACTATATAGGCTATACATGTACAGTACTGATGTGTATGTTACAACTATATAGGCTATACATGTACTGATGTGTATGTTATAACTATATAGGCTATACATGTACTGATGTGTATGTTATAACTATATAGGCTATACAGGTACTGATGTGTGTGTTATAACTATATAGGTTATACAGGTACTGATGTGTGTGTTATAATTATGTATGTTATACATGTACTGATGTGTGTCTTATTACTATGTATGTTATACATGTACTGATGTGTGTGTTATAACTATATAGGCTATACATGTACTGATGTGTGTGTTAAAACTATGTATGTTATACATGTACTGATGTGTATGTTATAACTATATAGGCTATACAGGTACTGATGTGTGTTATAAATATATAGGCTATACATGTACTGATGTGTGTGTTATAACTATATAGGCTATACATGTACTGATGTGTGTGTTATAACTATATAGGCTATACAGGTACTGATGTGTGTGTTATAACTATATAGGCTATACATGTACTGATGTGTGTGTTATAAATATATAGGCTATACAGGTACTGATGTGTGTGTTATTACTATGTATGTTATACATGTACTGATGTGTGTGTTATAACTATATAGGCTATACAGGTACTGATGTGTGTGTTATAACTATATAGGCTATACAGGTACTGATGTGTGTGTTATAATTATGTATGTTATACATGTACTGATGTGTGTGTTATTACTATGTATGTTATACATGTGCTGATGTGTGTGTTATAACTATGTATGTTATACATGTACTGATGTGTGTGTTATAACTATATAGGCTATACAGGTACTGATGTGTGTGTTATAACTATATAGGTTATACAGGTACTGATGTGTGTGTTATAACTATATAGGTTATACAGGTACTGATGTGTGTGTTATAACTATATAGGCTATACATGTACTGATGTGTGTGTTATAACTATATAGGCTATACATACACTGATGTGTGTGTGTTATAACTATGTATGTTATATAGGTACTGATGTGTGTGTTATAACTATATAGGCTATATAGGTACTGATGTGTGTGTTATAACTATATAGGCTATACAGGTACTGATGTGTGTGTTATAATTATGTATGTTATACATGTACTGATGTGTGTTTTATTACTATGTATGTTATACATGTACTGATGTGTGTGTTATAACTATGTATGTTATACATGTACTGATGTTTGTGTTATAACTATATAGGTTATACAGGTACTGATGTGTATGTTATAACTATATAGGTTATACAGGTACTGATGTGTGTGTTATAACTATGTATGTTATACATGTACTGATGTGTGTGTTATAACTATATAGGCTATACAGGTACTGATGTGTGTGTTATAACTATGTATGTTATACATGTACTGATGTGTGTGTTATAACTATATAGGCTATACAGGTGCTGATGTGTGTGTTATAACTATATAGGCTATACATGTACTGATGTGTGTGTTACAACTATATAGGCTATACAGGTGCTGATGTGTGTGTTATAACTATATAGGCTATACATGTGATGAAGTGTATGGTGTAACTATACAGGCTATACATGTGCTGTTGTGTATGGTGTAACTATATAGGTTATACATGTGCTGAAGTGTATCGTGTAACTATATAGCCTATACATGTGCTGATGTGTATGGTGTAACTATACAGGCTATACATGTGCTGTTGTGTATGGTGTAACTATATAGCCTATACAGGTGCTGAAGTGTATCGTGTAACTATATAGCCTATACATGTGCTGAAGTGTATGGTGTAACTATACAGGCTATACATGTGCTGTTGTGTATGGTGTAACTATATAGGTTATACATGTGCTGAAGTGTATCATGTAACTATATAGCCTATACATGTGCTGTTGTGTATGGTGTAACTATATAGGCTATACATGTACTGATGTGTATGGTGTAGCTATTTAGTCTATACATGTGCTGATGTGTATGGTGTAACTATAAAGGGTATACATGTGCTGTTGTGTATGGTGTAACTGTATAGCCTATACAGGTGCTACATGTACTGATGTGTATGGTGTAGCTATTAAGTCTATACATGTGCTGATGTGTATGGTGTAACTATAAAGGGTATACATGTGCTGTTGTGTATGGTGTAACTGTATAGCCTATACAGGTGCTACATGTACTGATGTGTATGGTGTAACTATATAGCCTATACAGGTGCTACATGTACTGATGTGCATGGTGTAACTATATAGGCTATACATGTACTGATGTGTATGGTGTAACTATATAGGCTATACATGTACTGATGTGTATGGTGTAACTATATAGGCTATACAGGTGCTACATGTACTGATGTGTATGGTGTAACTATATAGCCTATACAGGTGCTACATGTACTGATGTGTATGGTGTAACTATATAGGCTATACATGTACTGATGTGTATGGTGTAACTATATAGGCTATACATGTACTGATGTGTATGGTGTAACTATATAGGCTATACATGTACTGATGTGTATGGTGTAACTATATAGGCTATACAGGTACTGATATGTATGGTGTAACTATATAGGCTATACATGTACTGATGTGCATGGTGTAACTATATAGCCTATACAGGTGC
>NC_069506.1:18490362-18527862 GCF_027579735.1 Bombina bombina
AGGTTTTTAGTTATACTAAGTCCCTATGTTTAAAACACATATACATCACAGTCATGTTACAGTTCAGTCATTGTACAAATTTCTACCATCTCTGCTGGGAGGACATTCCTTATATTAAACACATCTATAAAGTTGCATATTCATTATACACTTAAATCTAATGCTAAACTCATAGGAATAATCCCTGGTTTTGTAGGAAATGTATAGTTTAGATTCAAATAAGCCATTGCATTGGCGAATAAAAAGGGTAGGTTTCGCAGTAGTTATATTGTGAGATTGGCAGATGGCTTCCACCTGGCGTATTATTTCCTGTAAATATTAACCCTTTCTCTTTGAATCTTTAAGAAGTAGCAGCTAAATATATCAGCTGATACTAACTATAATGTTTCTCCTGCAAATCAGTATAAAGATACTTCCATCCCTATGGATAAATCAAGAACAAAATCCCTTTAAAGGGACAGTGTGGACAATCACATTAATTGATTGTGATTGGGAGGGAATATGCACTATAGAACATATTTTGTTAGTGATTTGGAACACTAAGATTCAAACTGTGTGGGTTCAAATCCTTAAGGCCAATTGCAAGGCTCATTCAAAGTGAGTAACATCATGATATGTTTGTAGGGCTTGTCATATATCAAGTGATTTGTGCTGGGGATATTTGTTACACTGTATAAAGTCATTTTCCTATCAGATTAAACACAAGCACCAAGGGATGAATTTTGTTATGTGTGAATATCTGCTAAAGATAATCCCACATCAGGATCTGCCCCATAGGCATACATTTCTCATACTGCAGACTAGGTTGCCGTTTTAAAGGAACTGTATTCACAGTGATTTAAATGGACATTACAATGTACAAAAAAAGTATTGTAATTTGAACAGAGGGTTATTTTTGCAGTAATGCCCTTGCTTACTATTTGTTTAACCCACAAGCAGAACATGGTCATTGACCAATTAGGAGTGTCATACGCATGTAAATCCACCAATCAGCTGCCATTTCCTAGTTAAGAGTTGGTATGTGTGGTCTCAAACAAGTGGGACTTTAGTAATGTTTTTAACCCTTTGGCAGGGTCTAATCACATATGCAGCAAGGGACAGAAGTGTTAAAATAAAATGATCTATGAATTATAGCATTTTATGTTTCTTTTGGGATGTCTTTTCTTTTACTCAGAGTGTTGTAGGGTCGGGTATGTCGGGTATATCTGGTATATCGCTGGCATATTGCCTACAATGCAGACTGTTGCATACACAGTCAACTCATTGTGTATCTCTTCCCAACTGTTTGTCTTTCTGTCCTTGTGTCTCCCTTGTATAGAAGGAACAGCACATGACCCCTCCAGTATATCAGTGAATAGGAGTCATCATGCTCCAAAAAACATTTTACAAGGAACACAAGCAGGGAGCAAGACAAACTGCCTCTTCATGCGCACCATATGGTGCATTAACTTCCACTTAACACATCACAGCCCCCACAGACAAGACCTGAAAACAGGCACATCCTGTACAGAAGAGCTTGCAATCTAACAAAATCAGCTAATGAAGGCTGAGGAATTTAGTATCAGCTGGGCACTAACTAGATAGAGCAGATCAGAGATAGCTGTGTATTATGCATGAGAGAATCCAATTAGAGACAAGACAATGCGGAGAATGAGATGAAATAATGCATATCTCAGTGGTTCATTTAACCTATTTGCATCCAAAGGATCACAGCCCCATCTGTTATTCATAATGTGAATATCAGAAGAGCAGTACTATATATTCATATTTATATAGAACTTTGTCCAGCACTTTGACACATCCATCCAGCAAAATTTGGGTTAAGATCCTATTTCTTTTGCCCCCATGAGATTTCTTTTCAAGCATGAAGATTAGGGAACCCCCTCCTCTCCCTTAGAACTCATTCACTCCCTCCCAAGTTTCATGCTGTCAGTTTATACAAAGGCACAGAAAGCATGAAAAGGGGGAAAGTGGATTAACTCTGGAAAAACAGCTTTTAAAAATCTGTTAAAGCCACTCAGGGGACAGGAAGGGGCTTAAGAGACACACAGAGACACAAAAGGACAGACCCACACAAAGCGACAGATCTGCACAAAGACAGAATCTTTAAACAGATAGATGACTGTGGAGATTTTTCGCAACATTAATCACATGGAACCATAAGGTTTTGATAACTCTTCTCACATAAATCTACAGGTTCTAATTAGGCCTTGAGTGAAACCTGCAATATGTTTCTAAAATCATTTAAATAGAAGAAGAAAATAATTGGCTGAAACCCTTTCTTTATGAATAGTTCAGGCAGGGCCCTGTTTGTGCAAATAAAAAAAAAATTGATTTAAGCATTGCAGTTGTTTGTAACACTTTACTATAAAATGAAATTAAAGGGGTATTATAGTTTTTACATATGCATAGTGTATATCAGTCATTTAGCACAGTGTTTTTCAACCAGTGTGCCGTGGTACACTAGTGTGCCATGAGAGATCCTCAGATGTGCCACGGCAGACTGACAACAGTGTGACATATTTTTTAAACTTTGCTTGTTTTTTACTCCCAGTGCAGGGGTAGTTTGTAGGAGGCATGGCATAACAGCACAATACATACAGTATGTGTGTTTGTGTGTATGTGTATATATATATGCTGTATTAGGCTACAATGTGTGATTTTTTTAAAATTTTGGGATGGTGGTGTGCCACAGGATTTTTTAATGTAAAAAAGTGTGCCACGGCAAAAAAAAGGTTAAAAATCACTGATTTAGCATATCCTTGTAAAATATCTGCATACAAAATCAAAATTTGTTAGCATAATTGGCAATGTTTTGCATTCCAGGCACATACGCGTTAAAATGCCTAGTGACTATTTTTATCTTATCTCGTTTGCTAAGGCAAATTAAGGGACAATTAGAAATTGGTCAAGCAATCTCTGTGTAGCCTCTGTTGCAAGGTCAGTGTTTTGGATGCACCGGGAAGTTCTTCAGCCTAAGTGGGTCATTGGTAGATTGCTTCATTTAGTTTTTTTCAGCTTTATGGAGTTTACTTCATTCAGAAATGTTGTTTTAGCTCTAAGCTTTGAGATGAACAAGGGGGGCACATTACTTTTGGGTCCTGGCATCTGCCTGCGCCATTCACTGTAATTGTGTGCTGATAATATATCTGTGCATAGGGAAAGCACTCGCATTGATTAGTGCATGTAGATGCGTGGAATTTACTGTGCAGATCAGTGGGCTCTAGGGATCACTAAACTAGAACACTTAGATTTAAGAGGGAATTTCCTGTTAGATTGGGTTTGGTGAAGTTCCATGCAGCTCAGATATTGGTTTGCAAGTGAGTATCTATAAGATATACTGTATAGAATGTATTGGATAGAGTTCATCAGGCCTGATCAGATTATTTGTGTTTTTACTAGAACTCTCTGTTCCATGCTTAGGGTATATCATTATTTTCATTCAGTATTTTGATTTACATAATTTTCATTTACATTCTAGGGTAAAAAGGCTTCTTTTTTAAAAAAAAGTATATTCTTTTTAAACAAATTTCCTTTTGTTGTATGTGTTTAACCCTTTAAAGGGAGTGTGCACCCATGCCCACTGTATTGCCAGTATAGATTAAGATACAGCTGGTGAGCCCAATCAATAGAGGCATACTTACATATCCTCCAACCATAGGCCATGGCATGGAGCAGCATGGGAGCATGCTAAATTCTTGACTTTTTAGCACATGTTAAACACATAGTGTGAAAAGGCCATAGGTTAAAGGGGCACTCAAGTCAAAATTAAACATGATTCAGATAGAGCAGGAATTTTAAACAACTTTCGAATTTACTTTAATTAACAAAATGTGCACAGAATGAGTCACCAGCTCCTACTGAGCATGTGCAAGAATTCACAGTATATACGTATATGCATTTGTGATTGGCTGATGGCTGTCACATGATACAGGAGGAGTGGAAATGGACATATTTTTGAAATTTGTCCAAAAAAAATCTACTACTCATTTGAAGTTCAGACAAAGTGCTATTTCATTGTCTTTTTGTCATGTGCTTGTTGTTAATGCAAATCTAATGTATACTGGTCCTTTAAATTATAAAATGCTTTATAACAAATTGTATTATTTATGTTTAAATGACATGTTCACTATGATAGCAGTGATAATAAACCCACCCTACACACATACCTGTTACAGACACAGGCTCATTCACCATAGAGCACCCTAGCTGGTTACTGCTAGGCCAGACACAACTCTTATGGAATCTCAGTACGTTCTGACAGCAAATAATCTATCAGTTTAACTAACCACACAACATTAGCAGGAAAGCCATTCTATACATCTACATACAGTTCTGTATTTACACATAGCAGTGATACCACATCTGCTGGGAATATGTTCCATGTATCTACTGCCCTCTCTGTAAATTATTTTATTGTCAGTTTTATTCTAATTTTATCATCTTCAGTAATGGTTTTCTTTTTTTATTTTCAAAATGATTTCTCCCTGAAACACAAATAACATTTTAGAATTTATAAATGGAAAATTAAACTGACATTTCAAAACACATTTGCATGTTTTAATATGTGACCACGTATGTTCTGTTAGTTTCAAACAGCACACAACATAACAAATCATAAAAGGGGACTTCCAGTCAGTTTGCAGTGAGCGAGATATTCCTTTTTCATACTTTTATAATCCTGTGTGTTTAATGTCAGTTGTTGGGTTCAATACTGAGGTGACAGTTTATACCATTGTCTGTTTGTGGTGCATGAACCCTAAGGTACTGCATTTATTTCTATACTGATGGTCTTCTCCTTCCTGCAGGTTTTGGGGCCCATTTCTCCCAACAGCCTTCGGATCAGGTGATTGTAGCTGGTAATTCAATAACTCTTCCCTGCGTGGTGATTGGTTACCGAGGGGTGGTGCAATGGACGATGGATGGATTGGCGCTGGGAGCCGAGCGTGATCTGCCAGGTATTTTAAATGGACATGAAACACAACATTTTTCTTTCATGATTCAGACAGAGCAAACACATTGCAACAACTTTTCAATTTATTGTGTTTGTCTAATTTGCTTCGTTCTCTTGGTATTCTTTGTTGAAAAGTATACCCAGGTAGGCTCAGGAGCTTGGAGCTAGCTGCTTATTGATGGCTTCATATATATGCCTCCTGTGATTGGCTTACCAATGTGTTCAGCTAGCTCACAATAGTGCATTGCTGCTTCTCAAGAAAGGATTGAAGTAAAATTGATAATAGAAGTAAATTGGAAAGTTGTTCACATATGTATGTTCTATCTGAATCATGAGAGAAATGTCCTGTAATCTAAAAAGGCGCAGTACCATCTAGTTATTAGTAATTATGCACAATACCGTCTAGTTATTAGTAATTACGCACAATACCGTCTAGTTATTACTAATTACGCACAATACCGTCTAGTTATTAGTAATTACGCACAATACCGTCTAGTTATTACTAATTACGCACAATACCATCTAGTTATTAGTAATTATGCACAATACCATCTAGTTATTACTAATTACGCACAATACCGTCTAGTTATTAGTAATTATGCACAATACCGCCTAGTTATTATTAATTACGCACAATACCATCTAGTTATTAGTAATTATGCACAATACCATCTAGTTATTACTAATTACGCACAATACCATCTAGTTATTAGTAATTATGCACAATACCGTCTAGTTATTACTAATTACGCACAATACCATCTAGTTATTAGTAATTATGCACAATACCGTCTAGTTATTAGTAATTACGCACAATACCGTCTAGTTATTACTAATTACGCACAATACCATCTAGTTATTAGTAATTATGCACAATACCGTCTAGTTATTACTAATTACGCACAATACCGTCTAGTTATTAGTAATTACGCACAATACCGTCTAGTTATTACTAATTACGCACAATACCATCTAGTTATTAGTAATTATGCACAATACCATCTAGTTATTACTAATTACGCACAATACCGTCTAGTTATTAGTAATTACGCACAATACCGTCTAGTTATTACTAATTACACACAATACCGTCTAGTTATTAGTAATTACGCGCAATACCATCTAGTTATTAGTAATTATGCACAATACCATCTAGTTATTAGTAATTACGCACAATACCGTCTAGTTATTAGTAATTACGCACAATACCGTCTAGTTATTACTAATTACGCACAATACCGTCTAGTTATTACTAATTACGCACAATACCGTCTAGTTATTAGTAATTATGCACAATACCGTCTAGTTATTACTAATTACGCACAATACCATCTAGTTATTAGTAATTATGCACAATACTGTCTAGTTATTACTAATTACGCACAATACCGTCTAGTTATTAGTAATTATGCACAATACCGCCTAGTTATTACTAATTACGCACAATACCATCTAGTTATTAGTAATTATGCACAATACCATCTAGTTATTACTAATTACGCACAATACCATCTAGTTATTAGTAATTATGCACAATACCGTCTAGTTATTACTAATTACGCACAATACCATCTAGTTATTAGTAATTATGCACAATACCGTCTAGTTATTACTAATTACACACAATACCGTCTAGTTATTAGTAATTATGCACAATACCGTCTAGTTATTACTAATTACGCACAATACCATATAGTTATTAGTAATTATGCACAATACCATCTAGTTATTACTAATTACGCACAATACCGTCTAGTTATTAGTAATTACGCACAATACCGTCTAGTTATTACTAATTACACACAATACCGTCTAGTTATTAGTAATTACGCGCAATACCATCTAGTTATTAGTAATTACGCACAATACCGTCTAGTTATTAGTAATTACGCACAATACCGTCTAGTTATTACTAATTATGCACAATACCGTCTAGTTATTAGTAATTACGCACAATACCGTCTAGTTATTACTAATTACGCACAATAAAGTCTCTCAGATACCCAGTAATCTATAAAGCTTTAGATATTACTGTTGGCAGCGCTCTGTCACTCAGTTGTGTAATGTGCCAAAGAAGTTAAACTGTTTGCCTCTCTCTCTTACAGGGTGGTCACGTTATTCTATCATAGGAGACCCTGCAAAAGGGGAACACAACCTGCACATAGAGGGAGTTGAGCTTGGTGATGATGCCGTTTATGAGTGCCAAGCAACGCAGGCTGCGCTGAGATCACAGAGGGCGCATCTAACCGTGCTAAGTGAGTGCAAGGGCCAGAGATTGGGGATCTCACCAGTCAGTTCTCATACAGAGTCAGACACTGAGTCTCTCCCTAGCGCTCTGTATAGTACTCTAGTATCTCTCTGAGCTTCTGCAGTATCCCTGTGCTTGACTCTTCACCTTGCAGTCTCTTGTTAACTTTCTGTCTCTCGCTGGCACTCCCTGTACCTCTACAAGATTAAACTCACACTAACTCCTAGCACCATATGGCTTTTTTCTCTTGTGCACACGCACTGCAGACTCTTACTGTCACCTGGCCTCTCTCCCAATCCAGTTCCACCAGGAGAACCCATGATCCCCGGAGCTCCAGTACTCAACGTGCTGCTGACTACACCATACAATCTTACCTGCCTGGCACCTGTGGCAAAACCAGCAGCTGAGATTACATGGCACCGAGATGGGCAGCAGCTGGACTGGGCGCTTTACTCCAAGGTTAGACATCAATGACTTAATGACTATTATCTGTTTAGCATGTTGCCTCTTCTACAGTGGGTTTCATTCTATTCCAATTAAAAAGCTCATCACAGTATTTATATGCAAAATCCCCAAGACTTAAACTGAAAATTCTGTAAAATAAAATATTGATTAAAGGGACAATCTAGTCAAAATGAAGCTTTCATGAGTCAGACAGGGCATGTAATTTAAACATCTTTCCAGTTTACTTTTATCATCAAATTTGCTTTGTTCTCTTGGTATACTTTGTTGAAGGCTAAACCTAGGTTGGCTCATATGCTAATATCTAAGCACTTGAAGGCTAGCTCTTATCTCAGTACATTTTATTAGCTTTTCATTGGCAAACAGGGCTAAAATGTATGTGTGCCATATAGATAACACTGTACTCACTCCTGTGGAGTTATTCATGAGTCAGCCTTAATTGCCTGAAATGCAAGTTTGTAAAAGCACTGAGAAAAGGTGACAGTCTGCAGAAGCTTAGATACAAGGTAATCACAGAGGTAAAAAGTATATTAATATAACTGAGATAAGGAGCAGTCTGCAGAAGCTTAGATACAAGGTAATCACAGAGGTACAAAGTATATTAATATAACAGTGTTGGTTATGCAGAACTGGGGAATGGGTAATAAAGGGATTAGTTGTCTTTTAAACAATAACAATTTTCAAGTGGACTGTCCCTTTAACAAATTTACATACGGAACAAAGTCTGCTATCTTTTACTTGTCTGCACTGTATAAAACAGTCTCCCCCTCCTGCTGCCTGTCTGTCTTACACATCTGATATTATTTTGTACCTGACTGTAGGAGCTGCTATCGGATGGGAAGAGTGAGGGTGCCGCCAGCATGCTCCTGATCACCCCAGGTTTAGGTGACACAGGATCAAGCT
The DNA here is from genome assembly GCF_027579735.1 of Bombina bombina. NCBI lineage: Eukaryota > Metazoa > Chordata > Amphibia > Anura > Bombinatoridae > Bombina > Bombina bombina. The sequence goes on from NC_069506.1 coordinate 18,498,930, forward strand.
ATACTTGTCGTGTTAAGAATGCTGCACTTCCAGAGGGGCGCGAGAGAGCAGTGACACTGAGTGTGCAGTGTGAGTGTGCACTCCTATATGTAGTTTGTGTAGTTTATCCACACATGCAGAGCTGACAGGTACAGATAACAGATCTGATATTGCACACACCTAATCCATATATTCTATAGCACAAAAAATAGCTCTTATAACATCACACTGCAGTCATTTTGCTCCCTACCACTGTATCCCCCAAATCAGATCTTGTCTCTCCCTTGTACCCTTATAATGTACTGCCACCATGTGGTGTGACTCGCACACTGCAGCCATTACCACATCCTGTTACCACAGCTTGTCTGTCACCTGTCTTACCAGATCTTGGGACCCCCAACACTGCTCCCCCAAACCAAATCACATAACCATTCCCCAATCAGATTTTGCTACAATATAATGCAGTTTCTAACCTGGTATTTATCACACCCCAGTTCACCTGGGGGACTGATAAAATTACCCTCAAATTAATCTTTGTTAATGGTCCTGCATTTTACCAAATTACATAACATACCCAAAATAAATTGCCAGATTGTAACTAAAACAGAACTTTTACTTTATTTTATTTTTTTAAACCTTCTCAGTGTCCAGTAATTTGTTTACTTTATCCCAATTACAGACCCTCCCAAAGTGACACTGTCAGTGGAGCCTCCCACTGTCCCTGAAGGAGGGACGGTTACGTTTTTATGCAGCGCAGAATCCAATCCAGAGGTCACAAGTTACAGGTAAGAATCATAAACATGAAATTATAATGGAAGCAAATGAGAAAGTTGCTTTAAATCACAAGCTCTATCTGAATCATGAAAGAAACATTTGAGGTTTAATATCAATTTAACTATATGTTGTAATATGGCTTTGACTTTGCATTGTACTTTCCATATTTAATTTTTCTGCTTTGTCTGTAATCTGAAAACTGCTTTTTTTCTGCTGTTTCCAATTCTGGATCTTATTTATCTACCTTAAGAAGCTTTTCAAGCAGTGTGTCTCCAGTCTGCAAAACTCCAAATTGAGTATTATATGCTTTTAAAGCCATTATTTTTTGTGTGCAGGTCTTATGCAATATATTTAAAGGGACATTCCGGTAAAAATGTAAATGCACATAGATTAATTATATCTTTGAATAGAAACATATTTGCAATAACATGTATAAGCAAAAATGTTATCACTGTTTTAATGACATTTTTCTCTGCACGTTCATGTGAAGTATAGCTAGATATTCTATAAATAATGCAGCTGCTCAGAGTGCCAGTGGGGCTTGTATCATGTCAGCAATTAACTAATTGAGTCATTACCAGATGGTACAAGCAATTTAGGCTCTCTAATCAAGTGCTGTGTTTTTACTGCTAGTGCACGGTGCATACTTAAATACACGTATACAGCTATAACTTTTATTAGAAGCATTGTTGCTAATACCTGTATATTACAAAAATGCTTATATATATGGAATGTCCCTTTACTTACTGAGCTATATAAAACTAGATTTTAAACAACTTTCTAATTTACTTCTATTATCTAATTTGCTTCATACTCTTGATATCCTTTGCTGAAAAGCATATCTAGATAGACTCAGTAGCTGCTGATTGGTGGCTGCACATAGATGCCTTGTGTGATTGGCTCACCCATGTACATTGCTATTTCTTTAATAAAGGATCTCTAAATAATGAAGCAAGTTAAATAATAGAAGTAAATTGGAATGTTGTTTAAAATGGTATTCTCTATCTGAATCATGAAATAAAAATGTTGTGCTTAATGTCCCTTTAACCCAGAGCATTTATTAAAATATATAACTCTTATTCCAGATGGGCAAAAGGCGGCGTGTTGCTTCCTGTGTCAGGTGATAGATACCATGTAACCGCAGATCATACGTTCTTTACGTCTCCTGTCTCATGCGAGGTTTCTAACAGCGTGGGCAGCAGCAATGTTAGCACAGCCATTAACGTGTTGTGTGAGTATTATCCGCATGACTCAGATATTGTGACTTTACTGCTGACGGTCATACCCGGGTATATTGCGACCAGTAAATGTCAACGTTTTTATGGAATTAGTAAATGTATAAAATGTGCAGCCTGGACAGTTGTTTGGGATTTAAGTATAATTGATTTTATTATCCTGAATAGACAGTAAAGCAGTTTGTATTCAATGCTATTCCAGTCTGTAGTCTGTACCTTAAATGCATAACAATAAAAGGATATCTACGAGAACAATTTAAACCTTTCAAAAATATTGTTTTTTGGTTGCATCAAAAATTGTTGAAGTCAAAGCTTAAAACTAATATGGAAAATAACAGGACATGCATGTTTGTGCACAGCTGATACTTAAAGGGACTACTCCAGAATTGTTATTGTTTAAAAAGATAGATTATCCCTTTATTACCAATTCCCCAGTTTTGCACAACCAACACTGTTATATTAATATACTTTTTACCTCTGTGATTACCTTGTATCTAAGCCTCTGCAGACTGCCCCTTATCTCAGTTATATTAATACACGTTTTACCTCTGTGAGTACCTTGTATCTAAGCCTCTGCAGACTGCCCCTTATCTCAGTTATACTAATACACTATTTACCTCTGTGAGTACCTTGTATCTAAGCCTCTGCAGACTGCTCCTTATCTCAGTTATATTAATATACTTTTTACCTCTGTGAGTACCTTGTATCTAAGCCTCTGCAGACTGCCCCTTATCTCAGTTATATTAATACACTATTTACCTCTGTGAGTATCTTGTATCTAAGCCTCTGCAGACTGCTCCTTATCTCAGTTATATTAATACACTTTTTACTTCTGTGATTACCTTATATCTAAGCCTTTGCAGACTGTCCCCTTATTTAAGTTCTTTTGACAGACCTGCATTTTCGCCAATCAGTGCTGACTCCTAGCTAACTCCATAAGCATGAGCACAATGTTATTTATATGGCACACATGAACTAACGCCCAGTAGCTGTAAAAAAATGTCAAAACACAATGAGATTAGAGGCGGCCTTCAAGGGCTTAGACATTAGCATATAAGCCTACCAAGGTTTAGCTTTCAACTAACAATACCAAGAGAACAAAGCAAATTTGATGATAAAAGTAAAAGGGGAAGTTGTTTAAAATTGCATGCCCTATCTGAATCATGAAAGTTTAATTTTGACTAAACCGTGCCTTTAAATCTCATTTGCTTACTGTTTGATATAAGCGCTTCAGAATCTGTTGGTGCTTTACAAATAACCGATAATAACAATAAAACGTGCACATAAATATTAGCGCTGCGGAATCTGTTGGCGGTCTACAAATAACCGATAATAATAATAATAATAATAAAACGTGCACATAAATATTAGCGCTGCGGAATCTGTTGGCGCTCTACAAATAACCGATAATAATATAATAATAACAATAAAACGTGCACATAAATATTAGCGCTGCGGAATCTGTTGGCGCTCTACAAATAACCGATAATAATAATAACAATAAAACGTGCACATAAATATTAGTGCTGCGGAATCTGTTGGCGCTCTACAAATAACCGATAATAATAATAACAATAAAACGTGCAGATAAATATTAGCGCTGCGGAATCTGTTGGCGCTCTACAAATAACTGATAATAATAATAATAACAATAAAACGTGCACATAAATATTAGCGCTGCGGAATCTGTTGGTGCTCTACAAATAACCGATAATAATAATAACAATAAAACGTGCACATAAATATTAGCGCTGCGGAATCTGTTGGCGCTCTACAAATAACCGATAATAATGATAACAATAAAACGTGCACATAAATATTAGCGCTGCGGAATCTGTTGGCGCTTTACAAATAACCGATAATAATAATAATAATAAAACGTGCACATAAATATTAGCGCTGCGGAATCTGTTGGCGCTTTACAAATAACCGATAATAATTATAACAATAAAACATGCACATAAATATTAGCGCTGCTGATCTGTTGGCGCTTTACAAATAACCAATAATAATTATAACAATAAAACGTGCACATAAATATTAGCGCTGCGGAATCTGTTGGCGCTTTACAAATAACCGATAATAATTATAACAATAAAACGTGCACATAAATATTAGCGCTGCGGATCTGTTGGCGCATAATTATAACAATAAAACGTGCACATAAATATTAGCGCTGCGGAATCTGTTGGTGCTTTACAAATAACCGATAATAATTATAACAATAAAACATGCACATAAATATTAGCGCTGCGGAATCTGTTGGCGCTTTACAAATAACCAATAATAATTATAACAATAAAACGTGCACATAAATATTAGCGCTGCGGAATCTGTTGGCGCTTTACAAATAACCGATAATAATAATAATAAAACGTGCACATAAATATTAGCGCTGCGGATCTGTTGGCGCTTTACAAATAACCAATAATAATTATAACAATAAAACGTGCACATAAATATTAGCGCTGCGGAATCTGTTGGCGCTTTACAAATAACCGATAATAATTATAACAATAAAACGTGCACATAAATATTAGCGCTGCGGAATCTGTTGGCGCTTTACAAATAACCGATAATAATTATAACAATAAAACGTGCACATAAATATTAGCGCTGTGGAATCTGTTGGTGCTTTACAAATAACCGATAATAATAATAACAATAAAACGTGCACATAAATATTAGCGCTGCGGAATCTGTTGGCGCTTTACAAATAACCAATAATAATAACAATAAAACGTGCACATAAATATTAGTGGTTAGGGAGACAGCTGCACATGCAGTTAAACAAAAAAACATCTTTTCCCATTTTAAGATTTATTTATTTTTGTAAAACAGACGTTCCTACACTTTTTATTTAGGTTGCCACTTTCAACCATTAAAGCTATAGGTATTTTGTTTATCAGCCACTGAGCATTAATCCCACGGACCAGTATTGCACAGAAATTCACTTCCTGTTTGTTTCAAAATTAAATTTAACAGCTTTTACTTAACCTTTTTTAAGCAGCTAAATGTTTGTTTGTTTTTTAACAGGTATAAATATTCTTCTTTCTTATACATGATAAAAAAAATTATAGTTAATGTCCTTTTAAGTAAAGATGGGTTTACATGGGAAAAAACATATACATTGGTCAATACTAATCAAGTGTTATGAGTATATAGAAATTTGTGTTGAGCCCATAGTCCTAATAATCTGTCATTTCTGGTGCCCTGTACAGTTGGTCCACTTCTGCTTACAGAACCTCGCCCTATGACCGTCGATTTGGGAGGAGATGCTTCATTTTTCTGTGGTTGGACAGGAAATCCTACTCCAACACAATTCTGGACCAAAAGGGGATCTGGAGAGGTGAGTTAACTACAAATATATATAGATAGATAGATAGATAGATAGATAGATAGATAGATAGATAGATAGATAGATAGATAGATAGATTGATAGAAGATAGATAGATAGATAGATAGATAGATAGATAGATAGATAGATATATTGATGTGTAGATTTCTAGGTATCTATGTTTTAGTGTTACTTAAAGAAGGAAAAATATTTTCTTTGTTTAATGTCTAAGGATTAAAAATGTAGTCAAAGTTGCAAACACCCCCAGTTTGATCCTGTTTACATAGCTTTTCTGTAGACATTTTTAGTATAGATGGCAGTTTAAACAGGCAAAAACATGTATTTTCAATGGAAAAATAAAGTAAATAAGCAATTTGTAAAAAAAATTAATACACCCCATCAGGTAACATGGATCATTGGGAACAAATTATGGGGAGAACATTTTACATTACAAAGTCCATATTTCTACATTCAGAGACTAATTCTTTATGTTTATTTTCTTTAACACAAGGTGCTCAGTAATGGGAACACCCTATCACTGACGAAGGTAACTCGAGAAGACGCTGGAACATATGTGTGCAAAGCCATCGTGCCAAGGATAGGAACTATGGAAAAAGAAGTGACACTTACTGTAAGAGGTAAGTAATAGTAAAAAAATACAAAATATACATCCCAGAAAATGAGGAGTGGGGTCACAGCAAAAGATATCAGATTAAGTAAATATAACTATAAACAAATGTATTCAAGAGAAGATGCAAGGTTCTCCCTGAGTAGAATATTTCACTCCCAGATATTTATTCATGGGGACACTGATACTCAAAAGGAATCATCACTTGCACAGTAACAAAACAATAATGTCTTGTCTGGAAAGGAACAATAAACATTAATACTTGTGCCAAATTATCTGTGCTCAAACACTTATTGAAACTATGGGGCCTATCTATCAAGCGCCGTATGGAGTTTGAGGGCCCGTGTTTCTGGCGAGCCTTCAGGTCTAAAGACCGCTGCTCCATAACCTGTCTGCCTGCTCTGAGGAGGCGGAAAGACATTGGCGCAATTCAACCTGATTGAATACGATCGGGTTGATTGACACCCCCCTGCTAGCGGCCGATTGGCCGCGAATCTGCAGGGGGCAGTTTACAAGAGCTGCTGGTGCAATGCTGAATTCGGAGAGTGTATTGCTCTCCGCATTCAGCAAGGTCTCTCAGACATGATCCGCAATATCAGATCAGGTCCGACAGACACTTGATAAATAGGCCCCTTTATCCTTAAAGGGACACTGAACCCAAATGTTTTATTTCATGTTTCAGCGTGATATAAGCAACTTTCTAATTTACCCCTATTACCAATTTCTCTTCATTCTCTTGCTATCTTTATTTGAAAAGCAAGAATGTAAGTTTAGAAGCCGGACCATTTTTGGTTCACAACCTGGGTTGTGCTTGCTGATTGGACCAATAAACAAGTGCTGTCCAGGTTCTCAACCAAAAATTGGCTGGCTCCTTAGCTTAGATGCCTTCTTTTTCAAATAAAGATAGCAAGAGAACAAATAAAATTTGATAATAGGAGTAAATGAGAAAGTTGCTGAAAATTGCTGCTCTATCTGAATCATGAAAGAAAAAAATTGGGTTTAGTGTCCTTTTAAGGGATATGAGACCTACATTTTTTTCTTTTATGATTCAGATAGAACAGCAATTTTAAACAACTTTCTAATTTACTACTGTTCATTTTTTCTTTGTTCTCTTGGTATCTATTGTTGAAATGCAGGGATGTAAGTTTGGGAGCCGGCCTATTTCTGGAGCACTATATGGCAGCAGTTTTGTAAGAATGTTAACCATTTGCAAGAGCACTATATGGCAGCATTATTTCCTGACATGTAGTGCACTAGATGCTACCTAGGTATTTCTTCAACAAAGAATATCACGAGAACAAAGCAAGTTTGATAATAGAAGTAAATTGGAAACTTTTTTAAATATTATTTTCTGTCTGATTAACAAAATAATTTTTTGGGGGTTTCATGTCCCTTTAGTTCCCTCTAGGACACCTCCCTGGTCATCTCTAAGCCAAATTATTCTTTTTACCCTTTGTTCTATGTCCGTTACAGCCAGTGAGAAACCATATTGACAACCCACAGACTTTGTGTTGCTTGTGCACTCGTATACGAAAACTACCTAAAGGGTAAGTGTGATTTTACAATAATAGAGAGCGCACAACACAAAGCTGTGGAGCGGATAAATACGGATTCTCATTGGCTGTACCATTTGTTAAGGTAAAACTCTGCATTACCTTGCAGGTGATAGACAGACAAAGCCACAGGATTGATGCAACTCAGTGTTTAATAAGTTTATGTTTAGTTAAACTCTATGATTTGGTCTCTTGTTTCAGGCCCGCCTGTTATCACCAGTGAAACTCATTTTGAGGGCACAATTGGAGGAAAAGCGCGCCTGGAGTGTGTGGTTGAGACGATGCCCATCCCAGAAAGAATTGTAAGTTTGCACATTTTATCTCTCCCAGATTGTCCCTTGAGTATTATTGACTATCTGATAATGCAGTATTGGTCCGTTATCCCTCCTGTTATTAAAGTATAGAGCAGGCTGGTGAATCTGTCTAAGTGTGTGTCCAAATTACCAGTAATCTTCCAAAAAATGTTCTTGCCTGCAGTATGGAGCCCAGGGACACTACTGCCGCCCACCTGCCTGGTGTTTTTTTTACCTCGGGCAAGCATTGCTATGACGATATTACTGTCTGTCCATGTCTGATAATCTCTATTTTCCTCAGGTTTGGTCCTGGGAGGAACACAACCTGGAGGAAGGCTCCTGGGGACGTTTTTCTGTGGAAACCCGAGTGACCAATGAGGTAGCCATCTCATACCTGATCATAGACGCAACCGAGCAGTCAGATTATCTGAACGAGTATAACTGCAGTGCCCAAAATCAGTTTGGGGAGGACTCTGTTATCATCTCACTGAGGCAACAAGGTAAGAACTTCACATAAACTCATATCAGGATTTTACTCCCTAGGACTTTTCAGGATCTAGTCCAGATTGTATTAAGAGACATTAAAAATGATATTACAGTGCCAATGAGAAACCAAACACATTTTTGCTTCTGCTCTGTGTCACCAATAGAATTATTAAGTTGTCCTTAGCAATCCTTTCCATAATGATGTATTGTGCACAAACATTCATTTCCCATTAGTTTAAATAAGTTAAAAATATATATATTAGTTTAAAAAAAGATCCTTTTTCAGCTTAGCGTCACTTTAACATTGAGGACTTAATATGTTTTTGTGAACCTGCACACTTAGAAATTGTTCCTTAGCAAATAGAGTTTTACTAATAGATACAATCTATAATGTGAATTCCAAGTGATATTTCCACCAGAACTTAACGTTTTACCCACAATTACCAACATATTGAATAATTCTTATACTATGAACAATATACATCCTACAACTAATGGAGAGTAAGAGACAAAAAAAAAAAGTCAAAATTAAGCTTCATGGTCACATAGAACCTGCTATTTTAAAAGGCTTTTCAATTAACTTCTTTTATCAAATTTAATTAAATCTCTTGGTATCCTTTGTTGAAAAGAATACCTAGGTAGACTCATGAGCAATGCACTACTGGGAATTAGCTGCTGATTGGTGGCAACACATATATGTCTCTTGTCATTGGCTCATCAGATGTGTTCAGCTAGGTCCCCAGTAGTACATTGCTGCTATGGAGCTGACTTTAACTCTTTGCAGGAATTAAACACACAGTTATACACAAGCAATAGTGCATATTATGCTGGTGGTAAACAGCTTACCCAGTTTAATTTTTGTCTTAGTATCAGCTTCACCTTTTGTAAATGTTCTGTTGCGTCTTGACTTGAACAATATTTTTGGTATCTTACCTTTATTCCAGCCGCTTTACCGCTGACATTCTTGGCGATTGCTCTGGCATCAGGGACGCTATTCTTGTTTGTGATGGTCATAATCTTTGTACTCTGCTGTCGCAAACCTAGAAAAGGTAAGAATCTTTTTACTTGCTCTCCCGCCCCTGATCATTTTCTTCGGATGACCTGAAATCTGGTTTTCCATTTCTGTTCAAGCGCTAGTGATTATTAATGTCCAGCAGATAGAGTCTAAAACATCATTGTTTCTTTTGTTCCATCATGTCTTTGTTATAAATCTGTTCTCTATACTTCTGGATCATTTCTGGGGCTTGTATTGGGTTGAGATGATGATGAATATCTAAGTATTCTTGTTGTTTTTTTCCCCCCTCTAGCTGTGAAAGACACTCAGATTCTGGCTGTGGATGTGTCTGGGAGTGAGGCAAGTGACAAACACCACAGTGATTCTGAGGAGGACCTTAAAGAACCACTGGTAAGGACATCAGTTCTGGGTAGTTTTGTTTATTGAGACATAATAGAATAGATTACAAGTGCAACAATATTGTGCATTACCATCACTCTATGGGGCATATGTATAAATGTGTGAGTGTACATGATACAAAGTAGCGTATCATGTCCGCTGCACATCGCTACACATTGATAAATGCCGACAGCATACGCTGTCAGCATTTATCATTGCACCAGCAGTTCTTGTGAACTGTTGGTGCAATGCCGCCCCCTGCAGATTCACAGCCAATCGGCCGCTAGCAGGGGGTGTCAATCAACCCGATCGTATTCAATCGGGTTGATTTCTGTCCGCCGCCTCAGAGCAGACGGACAAGTTATGGAGCAGCGGTGTTTAGATCGCTGCTTCATAACATACGAAGCTTGATAAATATGCCCCAAGGTCAAACAATAGCACTTCTATTTTTGCAGTTTTATAAGGAACATATTCTTTACCCCTAGAGCGATAGTCTAGGGCACATTAACATCTGCATCACTCGAGCACTAAGCCGAAGGTGCAATAATCTGAGGATGTGCTCAACTCAAGTATTTGAGTTGTCCATTTAGTTCTATTCTATAGTAATAATAATAATAATAATTGTTTACTTCAGGTCTTAACCCCTTCAGGACAGAGGCAACTGTCCGCGATTGAAACATAAACAAAAGTGCAAACAGGATGTCACATGATTGTCACTGCAATCACGTGACTCCAAACAGCACTGATTGGCTCCTGGTGTACTGCCTGAGTTTTTAGGCAAATCGCCCAGTCAGATCCATCGGATTGTTAGCAAGCAGGGGAGCACGACGAGGCAAAAGATAGGACGTTCCATGCCGTCCTAAAAACGTTAAAGCCCAGCGCTTTTAAGACAGCATGGAACGTCCGTTAAAAAGCCTTACATTGTACAGTGGTATTATGGGTTGCGTTCAAGCACTAATCTCACCATTTGTAGTACAAGTGAGGATCTTCTTTTAAAAGCACAGGGAGCGCTAAAACAGTTTTGGTTAGTTTAGATGCTTGGGTTAAAATATTTAACCACCCACTTGTAATACGAGATTGTGCATTATTCTTGAGGTCACACAAAAGATAAAGCATCCTGCACGATTGCAAATATAAAGGAGATTATACAGGGGGGTTGAAATTATATCTGGTTTGTTGATTTTTCTGTCATAACATAAACTTATTGTTTCTTTTGTTTTCCACAGCAAACAGACACAGAATCCAGAGGAACCTCTCAGACAGAGCACAGCGAGATCCCTGAGGAGCCTCAGGTAAGTAACTTGTCTACTCTCCAATTACAAAATTAATCTATAATAATCTAATCATCAAGGCATAAAAGATTATTATCATTTCAGTGTCCTCCAGTGGTGGAGTTAAAGTTAAAGGGACTATTTTTTTCTTTAAGGATTCACATAGAAGATACAATTTCCAACAACTTTCCAATTAACATATATTATCAAATCTGATTTGTTCCTTTGATATCCATTGCTGAAGGAGCAGCAATGCTCTGCTGAGTACTAGCTGAACACATCTAGTCAGCCAATCACTAGAGTCAAATGTGTGCAGGCACCAATCACCAGCTAGCTTCTACTAGTGAAGGATATGTACATATTCCTTTTTATTATTATCAGTTTGTAGAGCGTCAACAGATTCAGCAAATTCAACAATGGATACCAAGAGAACAAAGTACATTTCAAAATAGTTGTGAATTTAAGTGTCTTAAAATAACATGCTGTAAATCATGCATGGTTACATTTTACTTTCCTATCCCTTTAAACTTTGATGATTCAGATATAGCATGCAGCTTTGTCAAATTTACCTCTTTCTCTTAATCTCCTTTGTTGAAGCTTAGCTACTTTCCATGAAAGCATACTGAGATAGGTTTAAGACCATGCAGCCTGAGCCCACCTCATAATTCTCTTATGAAAAGGAGTCACGTTTCAACAAAGGAGACTAAGATAAGGTCTAGGTTAATTTGATAACTGAAGTATATTAGAAAGTTTTAAAATTGCATGGTCTATATGAATCATTAATGTTTAACTTTGACTTTGATATTTCTTTAAAGGGATATTCTAATGCAAAAAATACACGCTCTAATTTTAAGACTGTAATTCTTGCATTTCTATATTAACCCTGCACAAAAGGGTTAAACACATTGTTAATGTCCTGTTTAGGAGCTATAATCATTGGAGCTCCCAAACTGGAAATCGCAAGTGTTTGGTTGCCCCATGTGACTGATTGGACGACTTGCCTTGTTCTGCACTAGATCTCCGATGCTTGAGGCTCCTCAAATGGATTTTTCCAGTGTATTTTACCTCTTTTTCTCTGTTAAACACATAGTTATGTAGGATCATTAAGGCAAAGATTACATTTCCAATGAATATGACAGAGGGCACTGCTAAACTTAATATTTAAAGAGGTAGCCAATGCTGGTTGGAGGTCATTAATTTCTGTTACTACTTCTGATTAAATTGATCATCCCTATTTACCCATATAGTTGACCTAATACAGCACAGGGCATCTAAAAATACCTCCTATGCAAAGTTATGGCTGTTGACAAATTTGGAGGTGCTACCACAGTGATTGGGGTGACTGACCCCTCACAATGGATTTTGCTCTACTTTTATCTTCAGATGTTTTGTAACTGACACTTTTATTTAATTTTATAGGATCCAACCAATGGATATTACAAGGTCCGAGCTCATGAAGACACTAGACCTCTACCTGTTTCTTATCCAGAATTCTCCTCTCCACCACGCCCCATATATTCAGCCCCCACCTCTCTCCCTCCTTTGTGCCCTACTCCATCTTTTCAAGCACCACCAAAAATCTATGACTATGCTCACCGCTATGCCACCACACCACGCCCTGGAACTGACCGGATTCACATTCCTCAAGTAACTTCTCAAATGCCACTAGGACACCATCCAGCACCTTATGCTCGTGCCTTCTGCAACTATGTTCGGCCAGACCGGTACGATTCATCGGTGCAAGGTCCTACTCTCTCACGACTCTCTTACGCCTCTCTTTCCACACACAGTGATTATGGGCGACCCACACAGCAACGTATGCAAACTCATGTGTGACTGTCAGCTCAAACTGCAACTTTCCCGCAACGATTTTAATACCAAACAGGCTAAAAAGGCTTTAGTCTCATGGTTGAGAAAACTCAAGCAATATGACTGTTCTGAGGCATGAAAAGGAAGATCAAACTTGTAGCCATATTGCACCTAGTCAAAAACAAAATGGCTGCGTTGTGTCTTCCTCTTTACACTTTGAAACTGCACTAAGTTTTTGCCCTGTGATTATAACTGTAACATAAGTTACTGAAGAAACAATGCAAAGGTCAAGGGGCTTATGCAATTACAAGGCAAACAGACTTAAAATGAACAATGGAATTTGGATTTATAGGAATTCATTTCAAAGCGGTTTCATTTTGTACAATCGTCCTACTTTTGTGGAATAAGGAATTTAGCACTGAAGACAATAACAAGTACTAAATATATTTTCTGATAAACTATGGTGTTATGAGAGCTCAGCTATGAGCAACATCAAAAAGTATATATGGCAACATAAGCATTTTGGAAAAAGTTTGACACTTTTGTCATTGTAGAACTAAAAGCCATTTAAGTTATCCTGGTAAAATAGTGACCTCTTGTGGCTCCAGCGTTTACTGCAATCTTTTTTTAATATCTTTTTTTTTCCCAATATTTAACAATCTTAAGGTTTGTGGCTATCAGTGTGAGCCACGTGATTTTCTTTTGGAGCATTTTTCTTATACAGAGTTAAGTGTATACACAGTCTTCTGGTTTAAAATGACATTACTAAAGTTGCAGTATTCCTTGCAATATTTTTACCCCTGATTCCCAAAAACACACTACAATATATTTATTAACCCATTCATAGTTAGATGTTGCTACATTATAAGACATGAATAAATCTCATTATTTAAGAACTGAAAACAACAAGATTTGAGAGTCTATGACCAAAAACTATTTTTGATATGTAGATATGAATGCAGATTGTTATGAAATGCCTATGTTATAATAGAGCTGGACTGCAAATTCGAGGAAAACATTCAATTCTGACAAACCTGTGGCAATTAAGAGGTTAAATAAGACGTGTGTCTTTGCTATACTTAACCCATTATTGCGCTTTATATCCAGAACCTTTTTTTCCTTCTTTAGGTTTCCTGCCTTAATTATTTTCCTCTTTTACTTGTATAGAACAAATGATTTCTTGTTATATATATCATATATATATATTTCATATATTTGTCATCCCTTGTTATTTTCATATGCTTTTGCGTGTATATTGACACAAAGATTATTGTTTTTTTAAACTGTAAATATCTGAAAATATTTATATTTAATTAAAAAAATGAATTTTCATCTTGTTTTGCTTGTGATGTAAAAGTTGTGATGTGAGATATTCTGATTGAGCTTAAGGGAACTTTAAGGTATTTTATCACTTTTTATTTATTTTATTTTAAACAAATGTTATGTTGGTGAAAAAATATGTCAATGTATATGAGTAGCGCTGCAGAAGTTGTCTCTTTCCGCCAGTAAACATAGTCATCAGTTATGCGCAAAGATGTGTTCTCAGCATATATCAACATCAATTGAAACAGTTATAACTTAAAGGGATAGGAAAGTCATAATAAAACTTGCATGAGTCATATATAGCATGTAAATGATTTTCTTTTTTTAAATTGATATGTAAGTTGGTGATTGGTGGATACACACATGTGTCTCTTGTCAGTGACACACAAGAATTCAGCTAACTCCAAGTAGGGATAGGCTGTACCGCTCACTTTTTGGCCTCCCAGGACAAGCTCGTAATACCGGCGCTATGGAAGTCCCATTGAAAAAAGACTATACGCAATTTGCGTAAGTTGATTTCCGGTAAGGGGAAAAAAGTGTGCGGTGCCCCTTAATCTGCAAGACTCGTAATAGCAGCGTTAATAAAAAAGCAGCGTTATGAGGCTTAACGCTGCTTTTTTACTCATAACGCAAGACTCGTAATCTAGCCGACTGAAAATGCCCATATCACATGAGAAATCTTGATCACATTAAATATGTGAGATAAGCGAGTAATAAAGTGTATCAAATAAGCATAAAATAGTGATAATAATAGTAAAATAAGAAAATAAGAAAATCCTGTTGGACCGACTGGCTATGCATTCAGGGCAGCTCTGCTTGTAACCGCTGGTACAGTGATAAGGTCTGTATGCAAAAAAGAAGAAAGAAGGGGCACCTTATAGCATAGCCATGTATCAAAAACAGAGTGAAATACTAAAAGCGGAAAAACACTTTTTGATGGTACTAAATGTAAAGGTGCAAAAGGGCAGGCTGACGATCACAGCAGTCAGCTCGCTGTTTCACAGGCATTAGCGTCACTGGATTCCAACCTCGTCCGATTGCCTGTAGTGGGTTGCTACATTTTCTTGTTGCATGGTTACATTCGTTGTTACATTTTACCATTGTAAAAGTTGCATAGGTTATTTCATAATATGTATCAAAATACTAATACTATAGACACACCCTTTTTTTATATATATTTTTTTATATATTTTATACATTCTCTTTCTTTCATCATTGTATAGAACATACACGCAAAATAAAATGCAACTACAGGATCCTTATAAGGTTACTTCGACATCCATAAAAAATCTGTTGCATACTAAGGGCTCAATTTATCAAAACCCTACGGCTTCAAGTTCTCACAAGAACTTGCTCGCCGTAATTTAACAAGCAGCGTCACCAGACCGCTTCCCTAACCTCTTCGCCACCTCTAAGGTGGCGAAATTCAATCTACGCGGTCTAGATTGGCTGTGTGTGGGCAAGGGGCGGGATTGCATGCCGCTCATGTGCAATGGTGACTATCTGTGGGTAATTTCGCCCCGCCATAGGCGAGCTGAGGCACGCCCCTGTCCGCCTCAGCTTTGTTAAATCTAGCCCTTAGTATTATACACGTTTAAGGTTGCACTTATGTATTAATAGGCAAGTTTGATCCAACATTATAAACGTAGCTCTGTGAGAATATTTTCATAAAAACACACACATATATATTTAATATGAAAGGTATGTCGTTTTTTGTATATCCATGTTAAGGTATTATTTATAAACGTGTTTTTAGTATTTTGATACATATTATGGAATACCCTATGCAACTTTTACAATGTGTTTATATGTGTATATATGCCTGTAAATACATTTATACACATAAATACATATGTATACATATATATATATATATATATATATATATATCCATACATATCCATCTTTAGACATGTAAATGTATGTATCTCAACGATAAAGCCCTTTGCCTACTTTTTTCCCTAACACCTGAGAGCTCATATCTTTGAGCCTTCATTACTTTTCTGTGCATTATTTTTTTTATATATCATTTTTATTAGATGGGTTATTATGACTGTAACTGTACTTTGTAATGTACTTTTGATGTGTTTTGTGCAACTTTTTTGTTTTGTGAAACAGTTAACCAGAGCGTGGTACTCATTCTAGGGTAAATTGCGATTGCACTCAACTTGTAATACCAGCGGTAAGCCCAATGAGTGCAAAAACTCAGAGATAAACCCTTTATTGCTTGCACACAAACGTTTGCGCTCCACTCGTAAGCTGACCCTTAACGGGGTATCAAGCTAGGAGGAACAAAGAAAGGAAACAAGGTTTGATGTCATGGGCTTTAGCCCTAGATATTTTTGGAATCTAGCAATGTCCCCGCAGCAATTGGTATGTGAGCAGAAACAGTGATCGGTTTGCTAAAATGTTGCAGGTTTTCTCAATCTCACAGAAACAGCTGATATCAAACATATCCAAAGACTACAAAAAAAATATAAAATAATTCTATCTAACTACATATTTGTTAAAACCAGAGTGTTGTGTATATATATAAAAAAATCTTATTAAGCTATTTTAAAGGGACACAGAAGTCAAAATTAAACTTAATACTCAAGGTGTTCAATAAAAAAACAAGTTATGTCTATTAAATGTACCTCTTTTATTGGTAGGCTTTGTTGAACCTTAGCTTTTTTATATTAGAATATACTGAGGTAGGCTCAGGAGCGTGCAAGTGTCTTTAGCACTATATATCAGCAATGTTTGGACAGTTAGGGATGAATATAAATAACTTGCACTAATCAAGCAAATGCTGTGTAGTATGTTGCTGGGTCACAGTTCAGTCAGTGTAGAAATAAATGGGCAAAATAAATCATAAAAGGACATTGTATAGTTTATTTTTGATAATGTATAATTATGTATCGTGTGGAGAATTTCATTTTCAGCCTTGTGCATCTTTAACAAGGCAACAAGCTCTTGTTTGTGCCATGGTTGAATAACACGTCTTGCATCAAGCTCTTGCAGTGAGCTCTACAGTGAATGATTTCTGCAAAATGCCCTTTAATTCCTATAGAATGTGGTTGTACATTGCACATCAGATCTCCCCCTAATGCTGTAAATCAGGTTGTGCTTTGATAGAGGCATTAAACTAAACGCCATCTGTTTACGTGACTCATCTGCCTGGCTGAGTGACAGCTAAAGTGTGGTGGGGGAGGAGTTTGTCCCTCTTTCCTACGATATTTGTTTTTGCCCCACCTAAGAGGAATCTGTTTCATCTGAACATCCAATGGGAATGGCTTCTATAAATATAATTTAATAATTGTTGTGTATATCATAAATACCAGTGATTTCCTGATGCTGTTAGATAGAGAAAAGACTAAAAGAGAAAAAGAAAAATGTGTGGCAGACAGAAACTTAAATATGTGCTCTGTAAAATAATGGATAAATCACTCTATGATATGGTTCACGGTGACTACAGTTTAGCAATGCCATATAAGTCACCAAAGTATTTCCTCATTAAGTTTCTTCATTAAATGAACCCTGTACTCAAAAATATTCACTGATATAAAGAGCTTAAAGGGACATGAAAGCCACGTTTTTTCTTTCATGATTCAGAAAGAGCATGTGATTTTAAACAACTTTCTAATTTACTTCTATGATCTAATTTGCTTCATTCTCTTGATATCCTTTTCTGGAAAAGCATATCTAGATAGCATCAATAGCTGCTTATTGGTTGCTGCACATAGATGCTTCACGTGATTGGCTCACCCATGTGCATTACTATATCTTCAACAAAGGATATCTAAAGAATGAAGCAAATTAGATAATAGAAGTAAATTGGAATGTTATTTAAAATTGTATTCTCTACCTGAATCATAACAGAAACATTTTGGCTTTAGTGTCCCTTTAATTTAAAGAGAAGGTAAACTTGAGCGTACTCGCTCAAGTCATAGGATATAATTTTAAAAATAACTGAGACTTTCATTCATAAAATCGCTAATTTATTCTTATCTAATCGTTGTTTCCCCCCCCACCGGGCGTTCATCCCCTTTGCACAAACGTCATGGCCCCAGGGGGAAACAACGATTGGTGGATTGCAGATGAGTCATCTGTCAATCAACTGAGGCCTATGGCGGGCGGAGGAACGGTGCTTATCGTTCCGGGATTAAAATGTAAAAATCTGAGAAGATGAGGATAAATGAGCAATTTCATGAATGAAAGTCTCACTCATTTTTTAAATGATATCCTATGACTTGAGTGAGTACGCTCAAGTTTACCGTCTCTTTAAGCATGTGAACTAGCAGAAGTATACCAGCCAATAAGAATTATCAGGCAATAATCATCAGCCAATCAGCTTCGAGTGGTAGGAAGTCCCTATCACCCAATGAGCTTTATTAGGAAGTATACCGCTGAATTAGTTTCAGTTTAAGTTTAAAAATAATTTATTTTAACACATTTCAGGCAAAAAATAAATAAATAACATATTTAAATGATTCTATTTCACATGAATAATAGAAATGTTTGACTGCACTATTCCTTTAATATGTATATACTTGTATTTTCCTATTATTTAAAAATGAAATGTTATTCGTCATGAGTTGGACAGTTGTTTAGAGTATAAATTTATTCAAATATGTTGTAGTTACAACCTACTGGGCTAGACCACAACTGGCGCACTATTGTTAGGGGCGGGTCGCCATAAAAGATATCACCACAACGCTAGCTTGCGCAGATATTACAAGTTGAAAGTAAACACGTTTACTAGATCCCAAATTATATTAGCATATAAGTAAAGACCTAGCGTAAAGTGTAAGGGGAAAAAAAAAGTACCAAACACAACATAAATACATTAAAATAAAGTGTTACCCTCATATATATAAACATTTTTTATAAGGGTTAAAAGGTATATGGTATATGACAAGGTGTTTGCGTTGAAAGGGCTACCTATATTTCTTTTCTATAAATCTATTTATAAAAAATATATACTTTCTGATAAAGGATCAGCATATATGAAAACACATTTAAAGTTATACGAGAGCACAAAAAGAAAATGTTCTAATGTGTTTATAGTATTTTAATATTGCACTATTGCTTGTATATAATTATGTGTGTAACCCCTGCAAAGTTAAAGGGACATTCCGGTAAAAATTTAAATGCACATAAATCAATTACATCTTTGAATAGAAATATATTTGCAATATACATGTATTGGCAACGTTGCTTCTAGTAAAAGTTACCATTTAGTACAAGCACTTAGACTCTCTGAGCAAGTGCTGTGTTCAAAATGCTGGTGCACAGTGCATACTTAAATACACATTTGAAGCAGCTATAGCTTTTACTAGAAGCATTGTTGCTAATACATGAATATTACAAAAATGCTTTATTCAAAACTGAAATGCACCCACGTGGATTACAATTTAGGCTGGAATGTCCCTTTAAAGTAAGCCGTGCACTACTAGGAGATAACTGGACACATATGGTGAGCCACTGATAAGAGGCATTTATGTTTCTAACCACCAATCAGCAGCTATCTCCCAGTGCTGCATTGCTGTTCCTGAGCCTATCTAGGTATGCTTCCCAACAAATGATACCAAGAGAAAGAAGTGCGTTTAATAATAGAAGAAAACGGAAAAGTCTGTTAAAAATACATTTGGAAGCTTAAAGGGACATAAGAGAAAAATAAAAATGTTGTAGTTCAGAATATGCAGTTTTCAATATAATATTTAATTTGCTTTGTTCTCTTGATAATCTTTGTTGAAAAGCATGCCTACTTGCCTAGGTAGGTTCAGCAGCAGCAATGCACTACTGGGAGCTAGCTAAAAATATCTGGTGAGCTAATGAGAAGAGGCATATAATATGTGCAACCGCCAATCATCTGCTTGCTCCCATAGTGCATTGCTGCTTCTGAGAATATCTAGGTATGCTCATCAACAACAGCTACCAAGAGAACAAAGGAAACTTGATAATGTAAGTAAAATGTAAATTTATTTAAAATTGCATGCTGTGTCTGTATCATGAAAGTATCAGGAAAGTTTAATCTGGACTTTACTGTCCCTTTAAAATGGGACATCCAGGTAGTGCAATGCTGCATCTTTAGCAAAGGATACCAAGAAAATAAAGCTAATTACATAGTAGAAGTAAATTGGAAAATCATTTGCTATTCTGAATAATGAAAGAAAAACTTTCTTTCATGCCCCTTTAAGAAAGATAACAAACCTCACCCGCTCACAGTATATAAAACGTATAACACACCTCACCCACTCACAGTATATAAAACGTATAACACACCTCACCCACTCACAGTATATAAAACGTATAACACACCTCACCCGCTCACAGTATATAAAACGTATAACACACCTCACCCGCTCACAGTATATAAAACGTATAACACACCTCACCCGCTCACAGTATATAAAACGTATAACACACCTCACCCGCTCACAGTATATAAAACGTATAACACACCTCACCCGCTCACAGTATATAAAACGTATAACACACCTCACCCGCTCACAGTATATAAAACGTATAACAAACCTCACCCGCTCACAGTATATAAAACGTATAACACACCTCACCCGCTCACAGTATATAAAACGTATAACACACCTCACCCGCTCACAGTATATAAAACGTATAACACACCTCACCCGCTCACAGTATATAAAACGTATAACACACCTCACCCACTCACAGTATATAAAACGTATAACACACCTCACCCGCTCACAGTATATAAAACGTATAACAAACCTCACCCGCTCACAGTATATAAAACGTATAACACACCTCACCCGCTCACAGTATATAAAACGTATAACACACCTCACCCGCTCACAGTATATAAAACGTATAACACACCTCACCCGCTCACAGTATATAAAACGTATAACACACCTCACCCGCTCACAGTATATAAAACGTATAACACACCTCACCCGCTCACAGTATATAAAACGTATAACACACCTCACCCGCTCACAGTATATAAAACGTATAACACACCTCACCCGCTCACAGTATATAAAACGTATAACACACCTCACCCACTCACAGTATATAAAACGTATAACACACCTCACCCGCTCACAGTATATAAAACGTATAACAAACCTCACCCGCTCACAGTATATAAAACGTATAACAAACCTCACCCGCTCACAGTATATAAAACGTATAACAAACCTCACCCGCTCACAGTATATAAAACGTATAACACACCTCACCCACTCACAGTATATAAAACGTATAACACACCTCACCCGCTCACAGTATATAAAACGTATAACAAACCTCACCCGCTCACAGTATATAAAACGTATAACAAACCTCACCCGCTCACAGTATATAAAACGTATAACACACCTCACCCACTCACAGTATATAAAACGTATAACAAACCTCACCCGCTCACAGTATATAAAACGTATAACAAACCTCACCCGCTCACAGTATATAAAACGTATAACACACCTCACCCGCTCACAGTATATAAAACGTATAATACAGTTTATTCTGATAGCAAATAGGCTGTAGGTTATTTATTGTCATTTTGTACCGCGGCACTTACAATAAACTCTTTATCTGCCTCGCTTTGCTGCTAAATGTAATTTAAATGTACTATACCCATATAAAACTTACTGTATTATTATTCCAGGGAGATCTGATCATTCATTTGTATAATTACATTTTTATTATAAGTTTTAATTGACTTTAGTAAAAAAGAGAAAGAAAGAAAAAAACATCTACACGGTCTTGGAAATGCATTTTTATTGCTATAATATGTGAATATAACCCTGATTGATGCATTATATCTCTTCTTATTAGCTACGTTACTTGTTTTTTTACAGCTTTTGTAAAGACAACACAACATTTGTTTTTATTCAATTTTGTTAACTTTTTGTAAATTCCTGCTCAGCAGATAATAAACTTGTAGCCACCACAGAGGGTAAATATATATATATATAGTATATAAGAAGGCTCTCTGGTCTTTTTCAATAGTGAAGTTTTAATAAGTGTGACGTTTCGGGATTCGGGAACACACTCCCCTTCCTCAGACGGTCTCAGGAAGGGGATTGTGTCCCTGAGTGTGTCCCCGAAATGTGCTTATTAAAACTTCACTATTGAAAAAAGACCAGAGAGTGCCTTCCTATATTCTATGTATTGAACCGCTGGCACCCTGGCAATTGTGGATTGAGGTGAGAGTGCTCTTTTTGGGACCATATACAGTTGTATGCAAAAGTTTAGGCACCCCTGACAATTTCCATGATTTTCATTTATAAATAATTGGGTGTTTGGATCAGCAATTTCATTTTGATCTATCAAATAACTGAAGGACACAGTAATATTTCAGTAGTGAAATGAGGTTTATTGAATTAACAGAAAATGTGCAATATGCATCAAAACGAAATTAGACGGGTGCATACATTTGGGCACCCCAACAGAAATATTGCATTTATATTTAGTAGAGCCTCCTTTAGCAGAAATAACAGCCTCTAGACGCTTCCTATAGTCTGTAATGAGTGTCTAGATTCTGGATGAAGGTATTTTGCACCATTCCTCCTTGCAAAACATCTCCAGTTAGTTAGGTTTCATGGTTGCTGAGCATGGACAGCCCGCTTCAAATCACCCCACAGATTTTCAATGATATTCAGGTCTGGAGACTGGGATTGACATTCCAGAACATTGTACTTGTTCCTCTACATAAATGCCAGAGTAGATTTTGAGCAGTGTTTTGGGTCGTTGCCTTGTTAAAATATCCATCTCCGGCATAACTTCAACTTTGTGACTGATTCCTCAATATTATTCTCAAGTATCTGCTGATATTTAGTGGAATCCATGTGACCCTCGACTTTAACAAGATTCCCAGTACCGGCACTGGCCACACAGCCCCACAGCATGATGGAACATCCACCAAATTTTACTGTGGGTAGCAAGTGTTTGTCTTGGAACGCTGTATTCTTTTGTCGCCATGCATAATGCCCCTTTTTATGACCAAATAACTCAATCTTTGTTTCCAAAATGAAGCTGGCTTGTCCAAATGTGCGTTTGCATACCTCAAGCGACTCTGTTTGTGGCGTGTGTGCAGAAAAGGCTTCTTCCGCATCACTCTCCCATACGCTGAATTGTTGAACAATGCACAGTGACACCATCTGCAGCAAGATTATGTTGTAGGTCTTTGGAGGTGGTCTGTGGGCTGTTTTTGACCGTTCTCACCATCCTTTGCTCTTGCCTCTCAGATATTTTACTTCTGGCCTTAACAAGAACTGTGCCTGTGGTCTTCTATTTCCTCACTATGTTCCTCACAGTGGACACTGACAGCTTAAATCTCTGCAATAGCTTTTTGTAGCCTTCCCCTAAACCATAATGTTAAACAATATTTGTTTTCAGGTCATTTGAGAGTTGTTTTAAGGCCCCCATTTTACCACTCTTCAGAGGAGAGTCAAAGAGAACAACTTGCAATTGGCCACCTTAAATACATTTTCTCATGATTGGATGCACCTGTCTATGAAGTTCAAGGCTTAATGGGCTCACCAAAGCAATTGTGTGTTCCAATTAATCAGTGCTAGGTAGTTACAGGTATTCAAATCAACAAAATACCAAGGGCGCCCAAAACCTCATAACTTTACATATTTGAGAAGGACAGTCTCTGATTCTCAGCTCTGTCCTGCAGTTCATCTGATATATCCTTAGCCCCACCCACGAGCACCCAGACATACCCACAAACTGCCCAAACACACCTACAACCTGCCCACTAAGCAGCCCCTCCAAGCATGGCTCCTCCCACAAAACAGCAACCAGTCCACATCAACCTCCTGAGTCCGATACCCAGCCACTAATTACACCCTTTGCTTTTGTGTAACAATTCTAGCTTATCCCACTTTTCCTAGAGAGGTAAGGACTGCATCATGTAAATAGATTACATTTTCTTTGTAATTTACAAGGTTTTGCAAATCAAGAGCAGTTCAGGGATACAATGCTTGCAGGTGGATTTTATATTCCTGAACTCCCCAGGGACAGATTTATAATAAGGCAGAGTAGGCATGCGCCTACGGGCGCCCTCCATAGAGGGGTGCCTTTCTCTGCCTATTATAAATACTGATAACCTTAAATAAGATGGCTGCCGGCAGTGAAATAACAGCACTGTGCATGCATGGTGGCCATCTTTGTTAAGGCCAGGCACGTGTCAGTAGAGGGGTGACAAGGGGCATAGGGCATGTGCCAGTCAGGGGTGGCAGGTGCATTAGTCATGATAACGCTGTGTAATCGGAGGTCTACTCCCGCCCCCATACATACTGTAATACTGACAGCTCCCAGCTCTAAAGGCCTCACGCTGTATCTGGCCCCGAGCTCTACTCTCCCGCTGACCCCCAGATAGACAAGCATTGTCTTCGGTAATGGGTCCCACTGCAAGGACACACAGTTAAGAGGGGACAAGATGGCATCGGCCTGGGCAACTGAAACTGGGGCAGGTTGAGGTGACGAAATGGTGCAGTGCAGGGGGAGAGGGCCTGTGGAGCCTATGTGCGGTGATGTGTGTATTATACAGTGATGTGTGTTATATGCAGGGATGGCACTGGGTGTAATATACAGATGTGTGTGTTATATGCAGAGCTGTGTTTAAAAAAACAGATATGGCACTGGGTGTAATATGCAGAGATGTGTGTAATATATAGAGATGACACTGGGTGTAATATACAGAGGTTTTGTGTTGTATGCAAGGATGGTACTGTGTGTTTTATGCAGAGATTTGTGTAATATACAGAGATGGCACTGGGTGTAATATGCACATATGCAGAGGTGTGTGTAATATACAGAGGTGTGTGTTATATAAAGACATGGCACTGTGTGTTATATGTAGAGATGTGTGTACTATACATTGATGGTGCTGGGTGTAATATGCAGAGGTGTGTATGTAATATTCAGAGGTGGCACTGGGTATAATATTCAGAGGTGGCACTGGGTGTAATATGCCAGCGGCCATTTTAGTTAATGTAGCCAGCACATCGGTGTGGGGGGGGCGCTTCAGCTGTAAATCCGGCCCTGGCTGTGGCCAATTAGGGACAGGTGTAAATGACCCTGTGCTATAAAATAAGCTATAACAGGATAGTCAGTTTCACAATCACAATGTAAAACATTGTAAAAACTGCTAAATGAAAATGTCATGTGCTAGAGCATTTTATGATTGTACTATCACTTGCATTTACCTATGTGTTTAACACCTGCAAATGACAATTAAGGACACTCCGTTGAAAATTTAAATGCACATAGATTAATTACATCTTTGAATATAAACATCTGCAATATAAATGTATTAGCAAAAATGCTTCTAGTAAAAGTTATTACTGTTTTAGTGTTAGCATTTTTCTCTGCACGTGCATGTGAGGAATAGCTAGATATTCTCAGTGCACAAGCTTTTTAAATACAGCAGCTGCTCAGAGCACCAGTGGGGTTTGTATCATGTCAGCAATTAACAAATTGAGTCAATACCAGATGATACAAACACCCTAGGCTCTCTAAGCAACTGCTGTGTTTAAAATGCTGGTGCACGGCGCATACTTAAATACACTTTTGAAACAGCTATAGCTTTTAGCAGAAACATTTTTGCTAATACATGTATATTACAGAAATGCTTCTATGTGGATTCTAATTTTGTCTGGAATGTCCCTTTAAGCAAATAGTTATAGTCAGATCCTGAGCAACAATGAACTACTGCGAGCTAACTGAGCACATCAAGTGAGCCAATGACAAAAGGCATATATGTGCACCCACCAACCAGAAGTCAGCTCCCAGTAGTGTTTGCTGGTCCTGAACCTACCTAGATATGTTTTTCAACAAAGGATACATTTGATAACAGAAATAAATTAAAACGAATATCAAAATTGCACGGTCTTTCTGATCCTAGAAAGTTTAATTTTGATTTTTATGTCCTTTTATTATTATTTTTTTAAATATAAAAGTGAGTTTTTTCAAATATAGTTTTTTATTCATACAACTGTGGGTATTAAACCTTTTTTATGTTTATGAAGCCCCTGTCCACTAATACAACTGTATGAGTTACACGTTTTTTATTGTGTACATTTAGGTCCTAGGACTCTTCTGCTCACTGGCTAATAGAGAGAAATCCCATAGAACAGGTTGGTTTAGTCAGCACAGGAACATTATACAAATTTTTTTTTAAAAAGCAATGTAAGACATATTCAAACATTCTAATTTAGACAAAACATAAAGGCTGTTTACATTGTCCAGTAATAACACTGAATTGCTGGGGGTTTCAAGGGATATAATCATGCACCCTCTGGTCTTCCATTTTACAAGGGAGTTGTTAGCTGGACTTATGGGATTTGAAGTCCCAAATGTGTTAATGTTAAACCTCCAATGACAATGAGATGATTTCTCACTTCACTGTGTGCATCATAAACACGTGAGGAAAGAGAACCGTGCCTGCTTGTGATGCTGTGTGATTAGATGTTGTATCTAAATAGCTGGTCCTTGTCAGGAATGCTGTTGCCATGGCTGCAAAGTAACCATGTACACAATGGTCACTGCAGTGTCACCTGTGCAGCAATACTGAAGGTAATGTTCATGATTGACCACCGGGAGGCACTAGAGGGTAAACGTGGTACTCATATCTAGGGGTAAAGTTGCATGGGTGAATTTAGGGTGCATTAGGGGTACTCGTCGCCTCTAACTTGGGCATATTTGTACAGTCTGATCCTTAGGACAACTGTGCCCAGCAAACTGGATATTAGTGCTGTTATTGAGTAAATTGCTGGGAAATTTAGTTTAAACATGTCAAGCTTTGTAAGGATGAGAGACTGTAATACCAAATTATTATTATTATTATTATTATTATTATTAGTTATTTGTAGAGTGCCAACAGATTCCGTAGTGCTATAAACAAAGGGGAGTACAACAAAACAATTAAAGGGATCAAATGGGTAGAGGGCCCTGCCAAGAGTTGCACTGTTGTAGTCAGCTCTTAAGAAGGTGATCTACAAACAGCTGGACTCTTAGGCTTACATGCTAAGGGGGTTCAGGGGATAGCAATGGAGGAGTGAAACTGGTATAAAGTAAGGTTAGCGTAGGTTGTATGCATCCCTGAACAGTAGAGTCTTTAGGGAGCGCTTGAAGCTTTCAAAACTAGGGGAGAGTCTTGTGGGGCGAGGCAGAGAGTTCCACAAGATGGGAGCCAGTCTGGAGAAGTCCTGTAAACGGGAGTGCGATGAGGTAACCAGAGAGGAGGAGACTCGGAGAGTAGGAGGTCATGAGCAGAGCGAAGGGGATGGGAGGAAGAGTTTCTGGAGACAAGGTTTGAGATATAAGGGGGAGCAGTGCAGTTGAGGGCTTTGTATGTCAGAGTGAGAATTTTGTGTTTGATCCTAGAGGCAAGAGGAAGCCAGTGAATGGATTGGCAGAGAGGAGCAGCAGATGAAGAGCGACGTGTAAGGAAGATGAGTCTGGCAGAGGCATTCATTATGGATTGTAAAGGAGCTAGGCGGCAGGTGGGGAGACCAGAGAGGACAGAGTTGCAGTAATCAAGGCGGGAAAGAATGAGAGAGTGGATTAAAATCTTAGTTGTGTCTTGTGTAAGGAAGTGTCTAATTTTGGAGATGTTTTTAAGGTGGAAGCGGCAGGCTTTAGCCAAGGACTGAATGTGAGGAGTGAATGAAAGATCTGAGTCAAATGTGACCCCGAGACATCGGGCATGCGGGGTAGGGGTAATGATGGAGTTGTCGACAGCTATAGAGATATTGGGGGTGGAGATTTTGGAAGAAGGGGGGAAAATGAGGAGCTCAGTTTTGGAGAGATTTAGCTTGAGGTAGTGGGAGGACATCCAGGAAGAGATGTGAGAAAGACAGTTAGTGACACGGGTTAGCAAGGAAGGAGATAGGTCTGGTGCAGAGAAGTAGATTTGGGTGTCATCGGCATACAAATGATATTGGAAACCGTGGGACTTAATTAGGGAGCCTAGTGATGATGTATAGATTGAGAAGAGAAGGGGACCGAGGACAGAGCCTTGCGGTACTCCGACAGAAAGTGGTGACGGGGAAGAGGAGGCCCCAGAGAAGGCTACACTGAAGGTACGGTTTGATAGGTAGGAAGGGAGCCACAAAAGGGCTGTGTCACAGATGCCAAAGGATTGGAGGGTTTGGAGCAAAAGAGGGTGGTCAACAGTGTCAAAGGCTGCGGACAGATCAAGGAGGATAAGCAGAGAGAAGTGACCTTTTGATTTTGCTGTAAGTAGGTCGTTGGTGACCTTAACAATAGCTGTCTCTGTGGAGTGATAGGGACGAAATCCAGATTGCAGCGGGTCAAGAAGGGAGTTTAACATAAGGAAATGGGATAGGCGTGCATATACTAGTTTTTCGAGAAGCTTTGAAGCAAGAGGGAGGAGGGAAATAGGGCGGTAGTTGGATGGGGAGGTAGGATCAAGGGAAGGTTTTTTGAGGATAGGTGTGACCAGTGCATGTTTCATCGATGAGGGAAATGTACCAGTGCTGAGGGAGAGGTTGAAAATGTGTGTTAGTATAGGGGTAAGGGTAGCAGAGAGGGAGGGGAGTAGCTGTGAGGGGATAGGGTCAAGGGGACAGGTAGTGAGGTGAGAGCGCAGTATAAGTGCCGAAACTTCTTCCTCAGTAACAGGGGAGAATGAACTAAGTTTCAGGTTATGAGGGTTGTGGTTGAGTGAGAGCATTTGAGGGGGGAGAAGAGAATGGAATTATGTTGAGAGCTGATTTCATGTCTGATGGAGTCAATTTTGTTAATGAAGTGACTGGCAAAGTCTTGAGCTGACAGAGAAGTTGTGTTAGGAAGTGGGGGACGGTGGAGGAGAGTATTGAAAGTGTAGAACAGACGTTTTGGGTTTG
>NC_069506.1:18532862-18542862 GCF_027579735.1 Bombina bombina
GGCTGGTCTGAGTATTTCAAAAACTGCTGATCTACTGGGATTTTCATGCACAACCATCTCTAGGGTTTACTGAGAATGGTTCGAAAAAGAGAAAATATCAAAAATGCCATGTTGATGTCAGAGGTCAGAGGAGAATGGCAGACTGGTTTGTGATTATAGAAAGGCAACAGTAACTCAAATAACCACTCATTACAACCAAGTTATGCAGAATACCATCTCTGAACGTGCAACACGTCGAACCTTGAAGCAGATAGGCTACAGCAGCAGAAGACCACACCGGGTGCCACTCCTGTCAGCTAAGAACAGGAAACTGAGGCTACAATTCACACAGGCTCACCAAAATTGGACAATAGAAGATTGGAAAAACGTTGCCTGGTCTGATGAGTCTCAATTGCAGCTGCGACATTCAGATGGTAGGGTCAGAATTTGACGTAAACAACATGAAAGCATAAATCCATCCTGCCTTGTATCAACGGTTCAGGCTGGTGGTGTAACGGTGTGGGGGATATTTTCTTGGCACACTTTGGGCCCCTTAGTACCAATTGAGCATAATTTAAATGCCACGTCCTACCTGAGTATTGTTGCTGACCATGTCCATCCCTTTATGACTACAGTGTACCCATCTTTTGATGGCTACTTGCAGCAGGATAATGCACCATGTCACAAACTTCAAATCATCTCAAACTGGTTTCTTGAACATGACAATGAGTTCACTGTACTCCAAGATCTCGATCCAATAGAGCATGTTTGGGATGTGGTGGAACGGGAAATTTGCATTATGGATGTGCAGTCGACAAATCTGCAGCAACTTGTGATGCTATCATGTTAATATGGACCAAAATGTCTAAGGAATGTTTCCAACACCTTGTTGAATCTATGCCACAAAGAATTAAGGCAGTTCTGAAGGCAAAAGGGGGTCCAACTCGGTACTAGCAGGGTGTACCTAATAAAGTGGCCGGTGAGTGTATATATATATATATATATATATATATATATATATATATATATATATATATATATATACAGTCATGACCAAAAATATTGGCATCCCTGCATTTCTGTCAGATAATGCACCACTTCACCCAGAAAATTGTTGCAATTACAAATGTTTAGGCATTCTTATGTTTATTTCTTTTGTTTGTATTGGTATGACACAAAAAAAGTGGAGGAAAAAAAGGCCAAATCAGACATTTTCATGCAAAACTGCAAAAATGGACTGGACGAAATTATTGGCACCCTCAATTTAATATTTGTTAGCACACCCCTTGGAAAAAATAACTGAAATCAATCGCTTCCTGTAACCATCAATGAGTTTCTTACACCTCTCTACTGGGATTTTGGACCACTCTTCTTTTGCCAACTGCTCCAGGTCTTGTAAGATTGGAAGGGTTCCTTTTCCCAACTGCTGTTTTGAGATATCTCCACAAGTGTTCTATGGGATTGAGATCTGTACTCATTGCTGGCCAGTTCAGTATTCTCCAGCGCTTTGTCTTAAACCATTTCTGGGTGCTTTTTGACGTGTGCTTTGGGTCATTGTCCTGCTGTAAGATCCATGACCTCTGACGGAGACCCAACTTTCTGACACTGGGCCCTGTGTGTGTGTGTATGTATATATATATATATATATATATATATATATATATATATATATATATATATATATATATATATATATATATATTATTTATTAATATTTATTTATAAAATATTTTACCACAAAGGATACATTGAGATTTCTCTTGTTTTCAAGTATGTCCTGGGTCCACAAAACATTCTGTTGTATTGTTACAATAGGGTACAATAAAATACAAAAACAATATTAATACATAATATGTGCAAAATGTAACATAGAACAGGTAGGAACTATATAATCATCCATGACAGGTGCATTCTGTTTTGAGATATGCAGAGAGGGATTTCTTAAAGGATTTTAGGCTTGGGGAAGATTTGAAAATGGTCGTTCCATAACTGTGGTGCTCTGTAGGAAAAGGAGGATCGAGCTGCTTTCATTTTGTATTGAGGCAAACTAAATAATGTGCTGGTACTGGATCGGAGGTTATGGGAGATGGGAACAGCTGGGGAGAGCATTCTGCTCAGGTAGGGTGGGATCTTGCCAGAAAAGCTCCTAACCACAAGGCTGGAAAGATAGAGGGTGCGTCTGGATTACAGCGACAGCCAGTTTAATTCTTTTAGCATATCACAATGGTGGGTCCTGTAGTTACATTGTAGCACAAAGCGGCAGAATAAGTTATACAATGTATTACGTTAGTAAGGTGAGTTTGCGGTGCAGGTGCATATACTACATCCCCATAATCAATGATTGGCATTAGCTGTACAATCTTTTCCTTTACTGTAGGGCTGTCAGAGTATTTCAGTTATGCTGCTTTTCCTTTAAGGTGTACTAACCAATCACAGGTACACACTCCCTTTATCACACCTGCTCACACCCCCAAGCTTTGCTTAGTAATTTGTAAAACTCCCTGAGAGACATACTTGTTCCTGAGCTAACTACCAATTTAACTATACTTTAAACAACCTAAGGATTTCAAAGTACTATTCAACTATTTCTATCTGTGTGAGCAAACCTAATCTAATCCTTTCAGAGTGTTTATTTATATTTCAGACTGATTCAGCCTTTCTGTTTCATCTCTCCCTGAACCGGATGCCTGCAGTTTTCACAGACTTCCAACTGCACTCAGCTAATCAGACTGCAGCCTGTTCCACATTTTCACAGACTGATTTACCTAACTAAGGAGTGTAATATCCAATCTCATCAAAGGTAACTCTCAAACCTTGTTCCATAATTGTTTCAGCTTTAATATTGTCAGAAATCCTTCTGAGCTCTGGATAAGTGATTGTGGTGACATCACACTCCAAACACCGCGCCTCTCTCCCTCAACACAGGATCTCATCTCTGCATGTCAGCTGCAGCTTCAACTGAAGGGAGACAAGCATATCTGATCTGGTTAGTTACCTAAAGTATAAGATTTCTATGTCTAATGACTGTATGACTACTACTTGCATTTATTCCTGAACTACAAAGTACCTTGCTAACTTACTAATTTCCTGTGCTGTTTGTATCTGACTGTTAGCTAAACATTTCAGAATCCTACCAATATTAAAAGGCTTAATTTACACCAAATCAACCTGGTGTCACTTCACATAGTGTTCACTTTCTGATTTGGTGTTACAAAACACAATTTTATTGTCTTTAAATTTAACAGTTACTCAAGTTAATACTGTTAATGTTACATATTACTAAGCCTGAAAAAGAAAAGTAAGCTGGTTAAAGTTATGGATCCAGCTAAATTACCCCAGGTTGTTTATAATTTGAGTCAGAAAATCGACCAGATGGGGCAAGCTATTAGAGACTTACAAGTGGAGAATAAAGTGTTAAAGGATATGTTCAAGGACAATAGAGAACAAAGATTTCCTACACCTGAACCACAAGTGAGTTTGCCAGAAGCATTTTCTGGTGACAGAAGGAATTACAGACAGTTTAAAAATGCATGTTATCTATTGTACAACCTAAAGCCTCTCACTTATCCCACTGATAGAGTGAAGGTTCTTACCACTGTATCATATTTAAGAGCAGAGCCTAGGAAATGGGCTGATCAATTATTTGAAACCAATTCACCTATCCTAAATTCATTAACAGATTTTTTTAATGCATTGGATGAATTGTATACAGATACAGATGTACAACTAACAGCTGAACATAAAATGAGACAACTAAAGCAAGGGAAGAAGCCTATTGAAGATTACACCGCAGAATTCAAGTTGCATGCTTCTGATTCCTCTTGGAGTATGATTTCTTTAAGAAATCAGTACAGGTTAGGGTTATCCGAAAGTATAAAGGATGAACTCTCTCGTATAGAAATGCCCAATACTTTAGAAGCTATGATTAAGGTAGCCACACAGATAGACAGACGACTGAGAGAAAGAAAGGCAGAAAGAATGCAGACAGAAACACCACAATCTCATGCATCTTCTTATTCTCCAACTACTACTATCAGTTCAGAAACCATTACTCCTATGGAAATTGGAGTGATTAAAGGGCCGCTTACCCCAGAGGAGAGGATGAGAAAAAGATCTAAACAACTGTGTATGTACTGTGCCAGCCCTAACCATACCGTTTCTGAATGCCCAGTTCTTCTCAAGAACAAGAAGAGTAAGTTAATCATGTTACATAATTCACACTATAGTAACAGTTCAACAGCTTACTGTAACCTCTCTCTTTTACTACAGTGGGACCTTAGAAGATTGGAGACAACTGCCATCATTGATTCGGGCGCCTTTGGCAATTTCATTGATGCTACTATAGTAATAAAAAATAAAATTCCAACTGTTTTGAAAAAGATACCGGTGTCCCTCAAAGTTATTGATGGTTCAACACTAACAGAAGGTCCAGTCACACACCACACTGTCCCACTACTTGTACTTACACCCGAAGGACATACAGAATACATCACCTTTGATGTCATACCTTCTCCTCATTTTCCAATTATTTTAGGGGTTCATTGGTTACAACTTCATAATCCCACAATAGATTGGTCTACATTTAAGTTATCTTTACACTCTGCATATTGTAAGAATACTTGTTATCCTCAACAATCTATCATGCTAACTTCTACTGAAGAATTTAACATCCCAAAAGTTTATAATGAGTTTGCAGATGTCTTTAGCAAAACCGAAGCTGAATCTTTACCTCCCCATAGGGTATACGATTGCTCTATAGAACTAATACCAGGTTCCACCCTACCAGT
Organism: Bombina bombina; assembly: GCF_027579735.1. Lineage (NCBI taxonomy): Eukaryota > Metazoa > Chordata > Amphibia > Anura > Bombinatoridae > Bombina > Bombina bombina. The sequence continues at coordinate 18,537,629 of NC_069506.1, forward strand.
TGGCCATTTATACCCATTAAGTCAAGCCGAACTCGATTATTTAAAACAATACCTACAAGATAACCTTAAAAAAGGTTTCATTAGACCATCTTCATCCCCAACAGCAGCAGGTATGTTCTTTGTGACAAATAAGGATTCTAGTTTGAGACCAATAATTGATTACAGAGGGCTAAATAAACGAACCATTAAAAACCGATATCCGTTACCATTAATTCCGGAACTAATTGAAAGACTTACCAATGCCAAGATTTTCACAAAGCTTGACCTGCGCGGCGCTTACAATTTAATTCGCATTAGAGAAGGTGACGAATGGCTCACTGCTTTCCGAACCAAGTATGGTCTGTATGAATATTTAGTGATGCCATTCGGCCTTTGTAATGCGCCCGCAGCCTTCCAACATTTCATTAACAACATTTTTCGTGACTTACTGGATATATGCATAGTCGTTTACCTAGACGACATTCTCATTTACTCCAACAATATGACAGATCACATCAAACATGTACGTTGGGTGCTTGCCAGATTAAAAGTACATAAATTATATGCTAAATTGGAAAAATGTTCATTCCACAAATCAACAATTTCATTTTTAGGTTATACAATGTCCTCCTCAGGAATTCAGATGCAAACCGAAAAGGTAGATTCCGTTAGAGACTGGCCAGTACCAACCAATAAAAAAGAACTACAGAGATTCTTAGGCTTCACTAATTACTATCGCAAATTTATTAGAGATTTTTCTGGGATAGTAAAACCACTCACGCAACTCACCGGCTCCACAGTATCATTCCATTGGACCCAGAAACATACTGAAATATTTCAACATTTAAAAAATCGATTCATCTCAGCACCAATCTTAAGATTTCCAAATGTAAATTTACAATATGTTTTGGAGGTAGACTCATCAGACTACGCAATCTGTGCCATTCTATCACAACGTACTTCAGAAAGCTCCCCACTTCATCCTGTATCCTTTTTATCCAAGATTATGTCTCCTGCTGAAAAGAACTATACCATCAGTGATAAAGAACTACTAGCTATTAGGAGGGCACTAGAATTTTGGAGACATCTCTTGGAGGGAGCCCAGCATCCCATATTAATTTATACGGATCACAAGAACTTACAATACCTCCAAAATAACAAGACACTGTCCTCACGTCAGGTGCGATGGAGTTTATACTTTTCTAGATTTGACTTTCACATCATTTACAGACCTGCTAACAAAAATGGAAAGGCTGATGCCCTCTCAAGACAACTTCTAAAGATCGATGACTCTCCAACTCCAACTGCTATTATACCAGCAGAAAAATTCATTGGTTTCACTTCAGATCTCTTAACAGAAATAAGAAATTCCTCAGCTCCTGTTGAACAAGGTCATAACAAAAACATCAAGCAAAAAGATGGTGTTTACTACTATAATGATCGAATATTCTTACCAACTGACTTACGTTTAAAGATTCTAAACGAACATCATGACACTCCTTTAGCAGGACATCCAGGGGTAAATAGGACTCTGGAACTAATTTCCAGGAATTACTGGTGGCCTCACATGAAGGATACAATCAAGGAATACATTAAAAGTTGTGTAATATGTCAGATCTCAAAAAATGACCGGTCAACACCTTATGGACTGCTTATGTCCCTCCCAGTTTCGAATTCTCCATGGCAGCAGATTGGTATAGATTTTATTGTAGAGTCACCACCTTCCAATAACCAGAATACCATCATGGTTGTTATTGATACATTCACCAAAATGGCACATTTTTTACCATATCACAAAATTCCATCATCATCTGAAACTGCTACTCTCTTCTTGAATCATATCCTAAAATTACATGGGGTACCTTCCGTAATTATTTCTGATAGAGGGTCTCAGTTTACGTCCCGTTTCTGGAAAGACCTATGCAAAGCCTTAAATATTCAACACCATTATACAACATCATATCACCCTCAAGCGAATGGACAGACTGAGAGAGTGAATCAGTGGCTCGATGAATACCTCCGCTGTTTCTGTTCATGTCAACAACAAGATTGGACGAAATACTTACCTTATGCAGAATTTGCATATAACAACTTAACAAGCACCTCTACAAAGATGACCCCGTTCTATGCAAATTATGGGTACCATCCCAGCTTCACTTCTTTATCTTCAACACCAGCAGACTCACCTATGGTGGATGAACTAAAGAACACCCTATTAGAAAACTTCCGTATCATCAAAGAAAATATTGGAAAGGCGCAAAATTCCCAGAAATTTTACTATGACTTGAGACATAGGAAACCACCAGAATATAAAATAGGTGATCAAGTATGGTTGTCGACGAAGAATCTGAAGTTTCATCTGCCAAGTAAAAAGTTCACTCAGAAATATTGTGGTCCTTTCCTTATCACTAAAGTGGTAAATGTCAATGCTGTCACGTTACAGCTTCCGACAACCATGAAGATCCACCCCACTTTCCATGTTTCTCTGTTGAAACCCTACCATCCCACTAGGTCTTCTGTTCCCCCATTGCCCACAACGTTGGTACCATCTGAAAATGATGTCTTTGAAGTTGAAAGGATCTTGAATTCCCGAATGTCCGGTGGGGTTCTCCAATATCTAATTAGATGGAAAAACTTCACAGAGGAGGAGGAGGATAGTTGGGAACCATCTAGCAATCTTTCTGCACCTAGATTGGTATCCCTTTTCCATCGTCGCAACCCAGACCGTCCTCGACCTCAAGCTGAGGATCAGCTTGCTTGAGGAGGGGGTCCTGTCAGAGTATTTCAGTTATGCTGCTTTTCCTTTAAGGTGTACTAACCAATCACAGGTACACACTCCCTTTATCACACCTGCTCACACCCCCAAGCTTTGCTTAGTAATTTGTAAAACTCCCTGAGAGACATACTTGTTCCTGAGCTAACTACCAATTTAACTATACTTTAAACAACCTAAGGATTTCAAAGTACTATTCAACTATTTCTATCTGTGTGAGCAAACCTAATCTAATCCTTTCAGAGTGTTTATTTATATTTCAGACTGATTCAGCCTTTCTGTTTCATCTCTCCCTGAACCGGATGCCTGCAGTTTTCACAGACTTCCAGCTGCACTCAGCTAATCAGACTGCAGCCTGTTCCACATTTTCACAGACTGATTTACCTAACTAAGGAGTGTAATATCCAATCTCATCAAAGGTAACTCTCAAACCTTGTTCCATAATTGTTTCAGCTTTAATATTGTCAGAAATCCTTCTGAGCTCTGGATAAGTGATTGTGGTGACATCACACTCCAAACACCGCGCCTCTCTCCCTCAACACAGGATCTCATCTCTGCATGTCAGCTGCAGCTTCAACTGAAGGGAGACAAGCATAACTGAAGGGAGACAAGCATATCTGATCTGGTTAGTTACCTAAAGTATAAGATTTCTATGTCTAATGACTGTATGACTACTACTTGCATTTATTCCTGAACTACAAAGTACCTTGCTAACTTACTAATTTCCTGTGCTGTTTGTATCTGACTGTTAGCTAAACAGTTCAGAATCCTACCAATATTAAAAGGCTTAATTTACACCAAATCAACCTGGTGTCACTTCACATAGTGTTCACTTTCTGATTTGGTGTTACAAAACACAATTTTATTGTCTTTAAATTTAACAGTTACTCAAGTTAATACTGTTAATGTTACAAGGGCTGAGGCATGATTTGTTACTGTACAGGGCACGTAGTTTTTAGTAGAGTTTAGATGCAAGTTTTTCTATGTGGAGGCCAAAAGATAGATTGGGGTCTAACAACATACCCAAGTATTTGAAAGAGTGGACTGCAGTCAGTGTGCAATTGGATTTTGTTTTGATGCGTAGATGGGAATTTTGTAGTTTGTGTAATTTAGGTACCGTTTCAAAGATCATTGTGACAGTTTTGTCAGTGTTTAGGAAGAGTTTGTTTTTTGAGATCCACTTTTCTACCTCTGTGAACTGGTCTTGGAGCACTGCCTCAAGCTGCGGTAGATTGGATTTGCTTGCATAGATTACTGTGTCTTCTGCATACATGTGTACTGTTGAGGATTTTCAGACATTTAACAGATCATTTATAAATAATGTGAATAGTAGGGGGCCGAAAATGGAACCTTGCACCACACGTGACTGGCAGAAGGAGGGAGTGGCTGTCAGAAATGACATATTGTGATCGATCCTATACATATGATCGAAACCAGGTTAGTGAACGATCACCAATACCTGAGTTTTTTAGTTTGAGCAGTAGTATGTCATGGTCTACTGTGTCAAAGGCCTTTGCAAAATCAAGGAAAATTGCTCCAGTTAGATGTTGGTGCAATCTTTTAGAAGGGCAGTTGTACTGGAGTGATTCGGGCGAAAACCTGATTGAACAGGGGTCAGATAGTTAGATTGTTGGTAATACTCACATTGTTTGGTATGGACGCATTTTTCTAAGATTTTTGACAATACTGGGAGCAATGATATTGGGCAATAGTTAGTAACCAAGGTTAACTCACCACTTTTATGGTTAGGCACTACTCTTGCAGTCTTTCAAAGTTTGGGTATGTATCCAGACATCAAAGATTCGTTAATTAGGGTTGGGATAGGTTTAGAAATTGCCGGCGCACTGAGCTTCAACAGCATTGCTGGGATTTGATCAGATCCAGACTGTTTTTTCATTTTTAGATTATTAAGGTGTTTCTTAATGACATTGATGGGTACAGGTCTTAAATTGAACTTCTCTATATTGGGTCTTTGCAGATTTAGTGGGGCCTGATCTACATTTCTAGTTTCAGGATGTGTGTCATTTATTAGTTTGTTAATCAGGGTGGAGGAGCATCTGACAAAATAATTGTTAAAGGCATTTGCTACTTCTAAGGGAAGTTGCAGGGTTTGGTTGTCCACTTTGATAGTGGAGGATTGGGAGTGGATTGGGGGAGTGTGTAAGTTATTTATGACTTTCCAAAACTTTCTAGGGTTAGATATGTTATTGTTCAGATTTTCACAGAAATATTGGGCCTTCGCCAATTTTGTTTGTTTAGTGTATATATTTTGCCACTGTCTATATACACAGTGATCGTTCATCATATATGCTTGAACTTTGACCAAAATGAATCCCGAAACTGGTACATTTGAATGAGGTCAGCTGTGATCCAATTCATATGCTCTCCTTTTACTCTCACCTTACGCAGCGGGGCATGCAAATTCCAAACCTGTAGGAGTTCGGACTGAAAGAATTCAACTGCAGAGTCTGGATCTGGGATT
>NC_069506.1:18547862-18647862 GCF_027579735.1 Bombina bombina
ACTGGTAAAGCTCTGTATTTTATACTGGTGCCATGTGTTATATTCCTTCTTGGTGATGAATCTTCAAGTTATGATTTGAATGCAGAGAGAGTGCAATTGAAGAAAAAATCTGATTTACTTATATCCAAAGTCTAAGGTGCTTTTAGTGCAAAACCTGTGAATAAAAAAAAAAAAAAGATACAAAATAGTGCAATACTGATAAAATGATATCCAAATGATCAGAATGAAGCTTACCATAAAATGTCAACGCGTTTTGGCCCTTCCTTAGGCCTTTATCAGGACTATACTATGGTGTACAATGGTAGCTTATTTTATAGGTTTAGGTGTCCAATCAGTAGCGCCATTATTTTGGCGCCAAAAAGGGGGTTACTCTTGAACCGGAAGTGATACCCTCTTTGTATTTCCTTCCTGTTTTATGTCCGTTTTATTTCTGTTTTAATTCAGCATTTATCCCCCTTTTTTCTATTTATAATCATATGGCTTGTACCCTACTACAGATAAAATAGATGCTGTGTTTCGCCCTTTCGAGGATCTTTACCTCCGTGTAAAAGAGAACCGGCAAACCGGAAGTGACGTCATAACCGATTATGATGATGTTCTGTGTCACTCCCGATTTCATTTTACAGCTGGTACCTGTTAAATCTGACATCTCTCACTTTGTCCAAGTGGTGATCTCAATACTACTCCTAACACATTGCCAACAAAAGTGAGAGATAATCCATTACGTGATTGGAGTATTCTAAGGTCTTCTAACTGGAGATGTTTTATTACACATCACCTTGTTGCATTGTAAAAGATTTGTGATTAAAATTGAAACTTCTGGTATCAACACACATAGAATCTAGGTAATCTAGATTTAAAATTATATTCACATCGTAACCTCTAATCTGTAAGGTCTGCAGCAACCTGTGCCCAAACATTCCGATTCTCCGATGTTGGACATATTATATTTCGGTATTATTCTATTAACATGTCAAGTCAATGTGTACTATAATGTATTATAGTCTTATTATGGAGAATCTTTTGAAAGATGCTGTGTACCTTAAAGTGTTAACATTAAAGGGACAGTCAAGTCCAAAAAAAACTTTCGTTTTTCAAATAGGGCATGTAATTTTAAACAACTTTCCAATTTACTTTTATCAACAATTTTGCTTTGTTCTCTTGGTATTCTAGTTGAAAGCAAACCTAGGAAGGCACATATGATAATTTATAAGCCCTTGAAGGCCGCCTCTATTTTATTTACTTTTCACAGCAGGGGAGAGTTAGCTCTTGTAGGCCATATAGATAGCATTGCGATCACGCCCGTGGCTAGTGGCAGACACTGCACTAATTGACTAAAATGCAAGTCAATAGATAATAACTAAAAGCCATGTGATTAGGGGCGGTCAGAAGATGCTTAGATACAAGTTAGTCACAGAAGTAAAAAGTGTATTAATATAACAGTGTTGGTTTTGCAAAACTGGGGAATGGGTAATAAAGGGATTATCTATCTTTTTAAACAACAAAAATTCTGGTGTTGACTGTCCCTTTAAGAATGGTTCAATAGAGTGACCAGTGTAACAGATGACAAAAAACATTGGTAATCATATGCATATAATAATACTCGGAATATCAAATATCATATTGGCAAATTTAATTGATGGGACAAAAGGTTAGGGTTCTACACTTATAAGTTAGTGAAAGGTATTTTTCATTGTTCTCTAGATAGTACATTTTAGAGGACTTAGAAATCTATGCATAAAAATAGTATTAAAATTGATTAAAATTAATTGATTAAAATTGGTTAAAACCAATTAAAATCATTAGGCGAATCTATAGATTAGTTTAAAAAGAATATGAAATGGATTAGATAGTTAGGGGGTTGGGGGAGTCATGTCTTCTGCTTTTATTCTAAACTAAAACTCTTCCCTAAGTCGTCATTTAAGTTAAGGTCAACTATGTGATGTTGGGCAATATCATACCTCATTTTTGTTAAAAGAAAGGGAAATATATATGCACCTTTCATATCAGATATTCAGGAGTGATCTATCCGCATATCCCAACAAATTCCAAGCAAATAGGGATTCTGAAAGTCAAAAAGGTCCATATACAGCCATATAAAACTAGTATGATAATACATGCAAAAATGGCTGGGTGTTTTACTTTATGAATCAGCGTGTTGAGGGTTAACTTAGATTTAGTAGATGTGATAAGTCTTCCCTGTTATTAAGACCCCTAGGATGTAAGCAATCTAGATTAAAAATCCATTTGGATTCCGCAGTCAGTAATTTCTTTTCATAGTCCCCTCCTCTCCAATTCGGTGTCACTAGCTGAATATCTGTGTAGCTAAAATCTTTCTGATTTCCTTGGTGATGATTGGTAAAGTGTTTATATAGTGGGGTTTCTATGTTTTTGTGTTTAATCTGAAGTAAATGCTCTCTGATCCTATCCTTTAGAGGTCTAGAGGTCTGTCCTATATATTGTAAACCACAGCTACACTGTATCAGATATATCACCCCCTTGCTGCTACATATTATAAGATCCCTGATTGTATATTCGACCTTAGTGTTGTGCGAAGTGAACTTTTTTGTTTTGGTCCCCCTTTCACATGCTTTAAAACTCGGGCAAGGGTAAAAGCCTTTAATGTCTCTGCCATATACGTCCCTAACTTTAGTTTGTGTTTTCTTAGGTATACTTGGTGACAATATGTTCTTCAAATTGTCTGACTTCCGATATATACATTTTGGTCATGGTGATAACTTTTCTCCTATTTCATTGTCCTTCAAAATTGACCAGTGTTTCTTAACAATCCTTTCTACAATGTGACTGTTCTCACTGTATTCTGTTATGAAAGGGATAGTGAGTAATTCATTGTCAGGATTATTCTTGGCATTTTTGCATCTGTATTTCAAGAGGTCCTTTCGATCTCTACTCCTGACCTCCTCTATATTCAGACAGGTTGCTCGACAATGAGGCAATCGAGCAACCTGTCTGAATATGTCGATAAAAAACTCCAAAGATATGTAACTCAGTTACCATCCTATCTGAGGGATTCGACCCAAGTACTGAATGTATTGGGAGATATAGAGTGGGCCGATAACTATATATTAACCACGTGTGATGTGACATCCCTCTACACCAGCATACCTCATGAGGGAGGTTTGGAGACTGTAGATTTCTTTCTTAGGAAGGATCCAAGTATGCCCGAACTACAGAAAGATTTTATCCTGGATGGCATACGTTACATTTTGACTAATAATTATTTTAACAACAACGGGGTATTTTACAAACAGACATGTGGTACAGCAATGGGGACCAGGTTCACGCCTAGCTATGCAAATCTATACAAGGGACGATGGGAACTCATATTTTGGGACTCATGCCCAGCTAGCGCGGACCTGGTCCTCTACCGCAGATACATAGACGACATCCTTATAATATGGAAAGGTTCCATAGAGGACCTAGAGCATTCTATAAAAGTTATGAACGGTAACAGACACAATTTAAAGTTTACATACGAACACAGTACTAAAGAAATAACCTTTTTAGATTCAAAAATGTAAGTTAAAAATGGACAATTGGAGACATCTACGTTATTTAAAGAAGTAGATTGTAACAATTATATTCACCAAGATAGCTGCCACCACAAGAATTGGAAGTCCAATATACCGAAAGGGCAACTTCTCAGACTAAAAAAGAATTGCTCCAATACTAAAAAATGGGAAGAGCAAGCTACAATCTTAAAGAACAGATTTCTGGAAAGAGGCTATGAAGAGGACAGCCTTGAGAGAGATATAGAGGAGGTCAGGTGTAGAGATCGAAAGGACCTCTTAAAATACAGATGCAAGAATGCCAAGAATAATCCTGACAATGAATTACTCACTATCCCTTTCATAACAGAATACAGTGAGAATAGACACATTGTAGAAAGGATTGTTAAGAAACATTGGTCAATTTTGAAGGATGATGAAATAATAGGAGAAAAGTCATCACCACGACCAAAATGTATATATCGGAAATCAGACAATTTGAAGAACATATTGTCACCAAGTATACCTAAGAAAACACAAACTAAAGTTAGGGACGTATATGGCAGAGACATTAAAGGCTTTTACCCTTGCCCGAGTTGTAAAGCATGTGAAAGGGGGACCAAAACAAAAATATATATATTTCCCTTTCTTTTAACAAAAGTGAGGTATGATTTTGCCCAACATCACATAGTTGACCTTAACTTAAATGACGACTTAGGGAAGAGTTTTAGTTTAGAATAAAAGAAGAAGACATGACTCCCCCAACCCCCTAACTGTCTAATCCATTTCATATTCTTTTTAAACTAATCTATAGATTCGCCTCATGATTTTAATTGGTTTTAAACAATTTTAATCAATTAATTTTAATCAATTTTAATACTATTTTTATGCATATACTATTTTTATGCATAGATTTCTAAGTCCTCTAAAATATACTTTCTAGAGAACAATGAAAAATACCTTTCACTAACTTATAAGTGTAGAACCCTGACCTTTTGTCCCATCAATTGAATTTGCCAATATATTTGATATTCTGAGTATTATTATATGCATATGATTACCAATGTTTTTTGTCATCTGTTACATTGGTCACTCTATTGAACCATTCTTAATGTTAACACTTTAAGGTACACAGCATCTTTCAAAAGATTCTCCATAAGACTATTATACATTATAGTGCACATTGACTTGACATGTTAATAGAATAATACCCAAATAAGATATGTCCAACATCGGAGAATCGGAATGTGTGGGCACAGGTTGCTACAGACCTTACAGATTAGAGGTTACGATGTGAATATAATTTAAAATCTAGATTACCTAGAATCTATGTGTGTAGATATCAGAAGTTTCAATTTTTATACACAAATCTTTTACAATGCAACAAGGTGATGCATAATTAAACATCTCCAGTTAGCATACCTTAGAATACTCCAATCACGTAATGGATTATCTCTCACTTTTGTTGGCAATGTGTTAGGAGTAGTATTGAGATCACCACTTGGACAAAGTGAGAGATGTCAGATTTGACAGGTACCAGCTGTAAAATGAAACCGAAAGTGACACAGAACATCATCAGTGATACCGGAAGTGACGTCATCGGTTATGACGTCACTTCCGGTTTGCCAGTTTTCTTTTACACGGAGGTAAAGATCCTCGAAAGGCCGAAACACAGCATCTATTTTATCTGTAGTAGGGTACAAGCCAAATGATTATAAATAGAAAAAAGGGGAATAAATGCTGAATTAAAACGGAAATAAAACGGACATAAAACAGGAAGGAAATACAAAGAGGGTATCACTTCCGGTTCAAGAGTAACCCCCTTTTTGGCGCCAAAATAACAGCGCTACTGATTGGACACCTAAACCTATAAAATAAGCTACCATAGTACACCATAGTATAGTCTTGATAAAGGCCTAAGGAAGGGCCGAAACGCGTTGACATTTTATGGTAAGCTTCATTCTGATCATTTGGATATCATTTTAGCAGTATTGCACTATGTTGTATTTTTTTATTCACAGGTTTTGCACTAAAAGCACCTTAGACTTTGGATATAAGTAAAATGGATTTTTTCTTTAATTGCACTCTCTCAGCATTCAAATCATAACTTGAAGATTCATCACCATGAAGGAATATAACACGAAACATTAACTATTTTTATTTCTATTTTAATTTTTATTCTTTATTATTTTTCAAACACATTTTTTCACCAAACACATATTTTTGAATTTTTGAATTTTTTGTACTTTGATTTTTGTTTTTCCAAATATCTGAGTTTTTGGCTTTGTTTTTCAACATCAATACATTTTTCACCTTTTTTTCTCATTTTTTATACACTTTCACTCATTATATTTTTTCACTCCTTATCCTTTTCACTAAACTTTGGGAAGGGTCTAAATATTATTTCTTAAGGATCCATTGTCATCTATCACCATATATTGGACTAAGAAACAATCTAATTTGAAAATTTAACTAGGAATCTCTACTTGCCATTTGGATTAACAGGATTATTGCAATATATTGTTTTAAATGTTTTAAATTATATGTTTTAATTTGTTAGTAATCACATGGATCCATGTTTTTATTGTAATTGAATTATCTATAACTATATTTATCTGTTAGTTTTATTGTTGAAAATAAATGTTAATATTTTAAATACATATCCTTAGCCTATTCATAGGCGCTCCTTAGATTCTGCTCATTTCAATCTATACACACAGGATAAACTAGGTATCCTTACCCTAAGGAGCTATAAGGATTCTTAGTGGGTAAAACGCTGTGAGATATTTGGTTTATATCTTTTATACTGGTGCCGCCATCTTGTAGCTGTGTATTTTTACATCCTGTGATAGGAGCAGTGCACTTTATCTCATTACAGAATCCAGCTGGTAAAGCTCTGTAGTTTATCTTCAGGGACAGATGTTGGGAACCCATACCACACAGTTGCAGAATATGGATTCCAAGCTAGAGGCTCAACTCTCCTTAATAGTTACAGCGAGGAATACCGCCTCCTGTTGTTGTACCGCCAGTCTCTACTCCTAGTACTTCGGCTTCTGCCTCTGCTTCTGGGAGTATACCCTGGATACCATTGCCTGACAAATATGAAGGTACTACTGATTGCAGGGGTTTTCTTAACCAATGCAGGCTGCACTTCCGCAATGATCCTCACACCTTTCAGTCTCACCAGTCAAGGGTCAACTTTATAATTTCCTTACTGAAGGACAAGGCCATAGCCTGGGTCTCTCCCCTTTTGGAACAGAACGCTCCACTCCCGGATGATGCTGATGATTTTGTTTCTGCATTATCTTCTCTGTTTGGTACTTCTAGCCGTACCTCTGCTGCAGAATTTTCCCTCCTGGACCTCCGCCAGGGCATCGAATTTCACACCTTGGCACTTGAAACCACTTGGGATGGCAGTGCTCTCAATGCGGCCTTTAGGAGGGGTCTGTATGAACGCATCAAAGATGAACTCACTTATCATGATGCTCCTTCTTCTTTGGATGACTTTATAATGCTTTGTATTAGTTTGGACTCTGGCTTCCAGGAGAGACAAGCCAAAAGAGACAGAACTAGAAGGGTACTTCCCTCCCGTCCTCCTATTCATCAGGTTTTGGCAGTATCCTCTACCCCTTCAACTTCTCCAGCCACCCCAGTAGAGGAACCCATGGATCTTTTAAACCCTCAGAGTCTGAAAGACAGAGAAGAAGAAGATTAAGACTATGCTTTTATTGTGATTCAAACTCCCACCAACTAAAGGACTGTGACATTCATCTGGGAAAAGCCAGTGCTTTGGGGATAACACTAGGGTACCTCTAAGCATGATCACTACTAAATCCCCTCATTCCACTCGGATTCTGGTACCTGTAACCCTTACCTTCCTTCAGAATACAGTCCACACTCAAGCCTTCATTGATTCAGGGGCAGCTGGAAACTTTCTGGATCACCGCTTTATGATTCAAGCTGGCTTGCCTCTTCTGCAGAAAAAGACATTGTCTCAAAATAACTACTCTGGATGGCACCCCCCTTGGTTCAGGGTTGATCCATTTTGAGTCAGCACCCCTGACCCTGACTGTGGGAGTCCTTCATATGGAACCGCTATAGTTTGAGATCATTAATTCCCCAGCACAGCCTGTCATCCTTGGTCTTCCTTGGCTTCAGACACACAATCCACAGTTCGATTGGGCTGAAGAACACCTGGCCTCCTGGGGTGCTTCCTGTTTCCACTCCTGCCTTGCTAAAGTCACTCCTCTGCTCCGCATCCCCATAGCCAGTGTATAGACTCCTCCAAACCTTCCCTCAGTATATGCAGACTTCACTAATGTCTTTGAGGAAAAAGCAGCCGACGTGCTGCCTCCCCACCATCCTTATGACTGCAAGATCGACCTCTTTCCCGGAGCCTCACTTCCTAAAGGGAGGACGAATCCACTCTCCAAAGTTGAAACTAAATCCATGGAGGAGTACATCCAAGAGAACCTAGCTAAAGGTTTAATTCGCCCTTCCTCCTCTCCTGCTGGGGCAGGCTTCTTCTTCGTTAGTAAGAAGGATGGTGGGCTCAGACCCTGCATAAACTACAGGGACTTGAACAACATAACTATCAAGAATCGCTATCCCATTCCCTTGATCACCGAACTATAGGACTCGCTCCAGGATGCTCGCTTCTTCACCAAGCTGGACTTACGTGGGGCATATAATCTGATTTATATATTTCCAGGCTACGAATGAAAGACCACCTTCAACACAAAATCTGGGCATTACGAATACCTTGTAATGCCCTTTGGGCTGTGTAACGCCCTTGCAGTCTTCCAGGCATTTGTCAACGATGTCTTCTGTGACCTCCTCGACCGCACTGTCATCATCTATGTGGATGACATCCTTGTTTTCTCTTCCACTTTGGAGGAGCATCATAAACATGTGAGAGAGGTACTTCAACGTCACAGAGACAATTCTTTGGTAGCCAAGCTAGAAAAATGTGAGTTTGATCAACTTCAGATCCAATTCCTTGGTTATGTCATCTCGAAGAAGGGTTTTGCCATGGATCCTGCTAAACTCACCACAGTTCTAGAACGGCCTCAACCTACTTCATTAAATAAATTACAGAGGTTCTTGGGATTCTCCAATTATTACCGCAAGTTTATAAAGAACTTTTCTCAAACAGTCGCACCACTCACTGAATTGACAAAACGGAACAAAGACTGTAAACATTGGCCTCCTGAAGCCATGAATGCCTTCTCTTGTCTGAAAAAGGCTTTCTGTTCCGCTCCTGTGCTCCGCCATCCTGATCCTGACCTACTGTTCACTTTAGAGGTTGATGCCTCCGAGATAGGGGCTGGAGCAGTTCTAACCCAAAGGGATCCTTTGACTTCCAAGTCACACCCTGTAGCCTTTTTCTCTAAACGCTTTACTCCTGCAGAGAGGAATTACGATGTAGGTAATCATGAACTCTTAGCCATTAAATTGGCTTTGACTGAATGGCGTCACACGTTAGAGGGCACTGCTAATCTCATTCAGATTCTCATTCTCACTGAATTGCTGGATTGATATACTACTGCTGAACTCTGCTTGTCTGACTACTCTGCCTATTAACCCCTATTTTTCTGGATTGCCTCTCTGTTGCCAAACCCTGCCTGCCTGACCATTCTAGTGGTTTCCCCTTGGACTGCTGTACCGTTGCCAAACCCTGCCTGCCTGATCATTCTAGTGGTTTGCCCTTGGACTGCTTTACTGTTGCCAAACCCTGCCTGCCTGACCATTCTAGTGGCTTACCTTGGACTGCTCTAGCATTGCCGCTGAAGACTACCCTGCTCGTGGTGAGTGCTGCTTTCCTCATCTTGCTAACTTTCTCTGCTCTGGGATATTCCCTATTTTTCCAGCATGACGCCAGGATAACAAGACTACTGGCTGAGTTCGGTCTGATAGAGGAGTATCAGAATTACAGGTGCCGCCCATCTTGTAGCTGTGTATTGTTACATCATGTGATAGGAACAGTGCACTTTATTTCATTACAGAATCCAGTTGGTAAAGCTCTGCATTTTATACTGGTGCCACCATCTTGTAGCTGTGTATTGTTACATCATGTGATAGGAGCAGAGCACTTTATCTCATTACAGAATCCAGCTGGTAAAGCTCTGCATTTTATACTGGTGCAGCCATCTTGTAGCTGTGTATTGTTACATCATGTGATAGGAGCAGTGCATTGTATCTCATTACAGAATCCAGCTGGTAAAGCTCTGCATTTTATACTGGTGCCGCCATCTTGTAGCTGTGTATTGTTACATCATGTGACAGGAACAGTGCACTTTATCTCATTACAGAACCCAGCTGGTAAAGCTCTGCATTATGTACTGGGTGCCGCCATCTTGTAGCTGTGTATTGTTACATCATGTAATAGGAGCAGAGCACTTTATCTCATTACAGAATCCAGCTGGTAAAGCTCTGCATTTTATACTGGGTGCCGCCATCTTGTAGCTGTGTATTGTTACATCATGTGATAGGAGCAGAGCACTTTATCTCATTACAGAATCCAGCTGGTAAAGCTCTGCATTTTATACTGGTGTCACCATCTTGTAGCTGTGTATTGTTACATCATGTGACAGGAGCAGTGCACTTTATCTAATTACAGAATCCAGCTGGTAAAGCTCTGCATTTTATACTGGTGCTGCCATCTTGTAGCTGTGTATTGTTACATCCTGTGATAGGAGCAGAGCACTTTATCTAATTACAGAATCCAGCTGGTAAAGCTCTGCATTTTATACTGGTGCCGCCATCTTGTAGCTGTGTATTGTTACATCATGTGATAGGAGCAGAGCACTTTATCTAATTACAGAATCCAGCTGGTAAAGCGCTGTATTTTATACTGGGTGCCACCATCTTGTAGCTGCATATTGTTACATCATGTGATAGGAGCAGAGCACTTTATCTAATTACAGAATCCAGCTGGTAAAGCTCTGTATTTTATACTGGTGCCGCCATCTTGTAGCTGTGTATTGTTACATCCTGTGATAGGAGCAGAGGACTTTATCTAATTACAGAATCCAGCTGGTAAAGCTCTGCATTTTATACTGGTGCCGCCATCTTGTAGCTGTGTATTGTTACATCATGTGATAGGAGCAGAGCACTTTATCTAATTACAGAACCCAGCTGGTAAAGCTCTGCATTTTATACTGGTGCCGCCATCTTGTAGCTGTGTATTGTTACATCATGTGATAGGAGCAGTGCACTTTATCTCATTACAGAATCCAGCTGGTAAAGCTCTGTATTTTATACTGGTGTCACCATCTTGTAGCTGTGTATTGTTACATCATGTGATAGGAGCAGAGCACTTTATCTCATTACAGAATCCAGCTGGTAAAGCTCTGCATTTTATACTGGTGCCGCCATCTTGTAGCTGTGTATTGTTACATAATGTAATAGGAGCAGAGTACTTTATCTAATTACAGAATCCAGTTGGTAAAGCTCTGTATTTTATACTGGTGCCGCCATCTTGTAGATGCGTATTGTTGTATCATGTGATAGGAGCAGAGCACTTTATCTAATTACAGAATCCAGCTGGTAAAGCTCTGCATTTTATACTGGGTGCCACCATCTTGTAACTGTGTATTGTTACATCATGTGATAGGAGCAGAGTACTTTATCTAATTACAGAATCCAGTTGGTAAAGCTCTGTATTTTATACTGGTGCCGCCATCTTGTAGATGCGTATTGTTGTATCATGTGATAGGAGCAGAGCACTTTATCTAATTACAGAATCCAGCTGGTAAAGCTCTGCATTTTATACTGGGTGGCACCATCTTGTAACTGTGTATTGTTACATAATGTAATAGGAGCAGAGTACTTTATCTAATTACAGAATCCAGTTGGTAAAGCTCTGTATTTTATACTGGTGCCGCCATCTTGTAGCTGTGTATTGTTACATCATGTGATAGGAGCAGAGCACTTTATCTAATTACAGAATCCAGCTGGTAAAGCTCTGCATTTTATACTGGTGCTACCATCTTGTAGCTGTGTATTGTTACATCATATGATAGGAGCAAAGCACTTTATCTCATTACAGAATCCAGCTGGTAAAGCTCTGCATTTTATACTGGGTGCCACCATCTTGTAGTTGTGTATTGTTACATCATGTGATAGGAGCAGTGCACTTTATCTAATTATAGAATCCAGCTGGTAAAGCTCTGCATTTTATACTGGGTGCCGCCAACATTGTAGCTGTGTATTGTTAAATCATGTGATAGGAGCAGAGCACTTTATCTAATTACAGAATCCAGCTGGTAAAGCTCTGCATTTTATACTGGTGCCGCCATCTTGTAGCTGTGTATTGTTACATCATGAGATAGGAGCAGTGCACTTTATCTCATTACAGAATCTAGCAGGTAAAGCACTGCATTATGTACTGGGTGCCGCCATCTTGTAGCTGTGTATTGTTACATCCTGTGATAGGAGCAGAGCACTTTATATAATTACAGAATCCAGTTGGTAAAGCTCTGCAGTATTGGAAGGGATTTAGGAGTCAGTATTAGGAGGGATTTAGGAGTTAGTATTAGGAGGGATTTAGGAGTCAGTATTAGGAGGGATTTAGGAGTCAGTATTAGGAGGGATTTAGGAGGCAGTATTAGGAAGGATTTAGGAGGGATTAGGAGGTATTTAGGAGGCTGTATTAGGAGGATTTAGGAGTCAGTATTAGGAGGGATTTAGGAGACAATATTACTAATAATTAGGAGGGATTTAGAAGGCAGTATTAGGAGGATGTAGGAGGCAGTATTAGGAATATTTAGGAGGCAGTATTAGGGGGATTTAGGAGGCAGTATTAGGAGGATTTAGGAGGAGGATTTAGTAGGCAGTATTAATAGGGATTTAGAAGGCAGTATTAGGAGGATTTAGGAGTCAGTATTAGGGGGATTTAGGAGTCCGTATTAGGGGGATTTAGAAGGCAGTATTAGGAGGGATTTAGGAGACAGTATTAGGAGGGATTTAGGAGGCAGTGTTAGGAGGATTTAGGAGTCAGTATTAGGAGGATTTAGTAGGCAGTATTAGGAGGGATTTAGGAGACAGTATTTGGAGGGATTTAGGAGGAAGTATTAGGAGGGATTTAGGAGGCAGTATTAGGAGGATTTAGGAGGCAGTATTAGGAGGTATTTTGGAGGCAGTATTAGAAGGGATTTAGGAGGCAGTATTAGAAGGGATTTAGGAGGCAGTATTAAAAGGGATTTAGGAGGCAGCATTGGGAGGGATTTAGGAGTCCGTATTAGGATGGATTTACAAGGTGGTATTAGGAGGATTTAGGAAACACTATTAGGAGGTATTTAGGAGGCAGAATTAGGAGGATTTAGGAGGCAGTATTAGGAGGGATTTAGGAGGCAGTATTGGGAGGGATTAAGGAGTCAGTATTAGGAGGGATGTAGGAGACAGTGTTAGGAGGATTTAGGAGACAGTATTAGGAGGATTTAGCAGGCAGTATTAGGAGGTGTGACGATTAAGCCTTTTCCACTCAGGAACCATTACAAATGGGGAGGGTGTGGGCATGAAGGGGTTAATAGCACTATGCCTCTGGTTCCCTAAAACCTCTTACTTTACAAAGGACCTTAAAAGGACACCAAATTAACCCCCATATCCTGTCCTCACTACCCTTTTAACAAATCACTACCAGCACCAAGAACTCTGAATAAAGGGGTGTCTTGGAACCCCCAACTAACTCACACAAAATTAGCAATCAGGTAATGTGCCTTTAACCTTGACTCTTCAGAGTGTGAATTCAGATATTAGAGCCCAAAGACAGATTTAGATTTTCTAGGATTTTATAAGAAAAATACCAATACATGTTACACAGTGCCAAATTATAAAGACATTCAAAATAACATATATGCAAAGTTACAATTCTTTAAAATGAAATGGGACATACAAATAATACACAATGCCTAAGCTTATTAACAAATTCTTGAGATATGTGGAGAACCTGCGTCCATGATGTTACTCCTTCTGGTCCCACACAAGTTCTGACTAAGTTTTGGGTAACAGTCAGTTCTAAGTCAGTATTTCCTTTGTCTTGTCAAGGCCCCTGCTCTTGTTATAATTTATGATTATCCAACCATACATAGCCAGCCTTAACTCACAGTATCAGGAGGAACCAGCCACCAAGAGGAGGGGGGAGGAGAGGGTCTTTAGACCACAGCATTCCTGAATACAGATGTTACACCAAGAAAGAGCAGTTCAGATTAACCTGGCAATGCTGAGACCACAATACCACCTCTGTTGGGTAGCCAATCCATGTAACTCCTCGTGAGTGTATCATGACAGGAGGGATTTAGCAGGCAGTATTAGGGGGATTTAGGAAGCAGTATTAGGAGGGATTTAGGAGGCAGTATTAGGGTAGATTTAGGAGGCAGTTTTAGGGGGGATTTAGGAGGCAGTATTAGGACGGATTTAGGAGGCAGTATTAGGGGAGATTTAGGAGGCAGTATTAGGAGGGATTTAGGAGGCAGTATTAGGGGGGTTCAGGAAACAGTATTAGGGGTTTTAGGAGGCAGTATTAGGGGGGATTTAGGAGGCAGTATTAGCGGGGATTTATGAGACAGTATTAGGGGGATTCAGGAGACAGTATTAGGGGGATTCAGGAGACAGTATTAGGGGTTTTAGGAGGCAGTATTAGGGGGGATTTAGGAGGCAGTATTAGGGGGGATTTAGGAGGCAGTATTAAGGGGGATTTAGGAGGTAGTATTAGAAGGGATTTAGGAGGCAGTATTAGGAGGATTTAGAAGGCGGTATTAGGAGGATTTAGGAGGCGGTATTAGGAGGGATTTAGGAGGCAGTATTAGGGTAGATTTAGTAGGCAGTATTAGGACGGATTAAGGAGGCTGTATTAGGGGGGATTCGGGAGGCAGTATTAGGGGTTTAAGGAGGCAGAATTAGTGTGGGATTTAGCAGGCAGTATTAGGGGGGGATTTAGGAGGTAGTATTAGGAGGATTTAGGAGGCGGTATTAGGAGGATCTAGAACGCAGTATTAGGAGGGATTTAGGAGGCAGTATTAGGGTGGATTTAGGAGGCAGTTTTAGGGGGGATCTAGGAGGCAGTATTAGGATGGATTTAGGAGGCAGTATTAGGGGAGATTTAGGAGGCAGTATTAGGATGGATTTAGGAGGCTGTATTAGGGGGGATTCAGGAGGCAGTAGTAGGGGTTTAAGGAGGCAGTATTAGTGTGGGATTTAGCAGGCAGTATTAGGGGGGATTTAGGAGGTAGTATTAGGAGGATTTAGGAGGTGGTATTAGGAGGATTTAGGAGGCAGTATTAGGAGGGATTTGGGAGGCAGTATTAGGGGGGATTCAGGAGGCAGTATTAGGGGTTTGATGAGGCAGTATTAGGGTGGGATTTAGCAGGCAGTATTAGGGGGATTTAGGAGGTAGTATTAGAAGGGATTTAGGAGGCGGTATTAGGAGGATTTAGGAGGCAGTATAAGGAATGACACTATAGTAATTGAGCAAACATGACTAGCATGCCGATTACAAAAAAATAAGCAGCAGAGCAGGAGACTAAAATGTAACATTTTTTTCTTCTAAAGAAACAATTAAAAGCATTCACATGGCGTAGACCCTCGGCTTTAGTGGTCTTATGCCTTTCGGCTGCTTGCCTTAATCATAGGCTGGTTTCTGAGGCGATCTCTATAGTGGTTCACAGTTTGACGTCACATTGGAGTAGGAGGGGCTATTGATTTACACAGAGGAGTGATCTTCCATACAGTAAGTCAGAAAGTGAACATTGGTGGTCAGAAGAGAGAGGCTGGCTAAGAATAGTAGCCTGGTTATGAGGCTGATGTTCAAGCTTAGGGCTAAATGTTGTGCCCGAGTTATAAGGGGTTTATTGCAGCTCTTTGTGTGCATGTTACAAGTTTAAAGTTAACGTGTTCACTTAGCGCAGTTGAATTTATGTGCTTTTAATCAAATGAATCAGTATAGACACTGACAGAAGTATACACTTGCTAGCACTCCACCAAACTATTTATTAATTATTATAAGGCTTGATAAGGAAGACGACAGATGTGTAATTCTTCTGATATCTTGTGTGGCACAGAGGAATGTTAAAACTTAACTTTTATTATAGAATCGTATTCTTAACTCAAAATGGGACTTTAAATTACAGTAGTTATACCAATATTTATTGTCTGTATATATAATTGTGGTTAGAGAACTGGTCATATGTGTATATTAAAAGTTGGCATATACACAAATATTCCATCAAATGTGGGATACAAATCTATATATATATTCTTGTATTGTCAATAATTGAATTTAACTTCAGAGCTCTGGTCAACTGTTACTCGAGTCAAAAAACATGCACAAAAGACATCAAAAATACATTTAATAGTATAGTAATTACATACAAAATAACACTGTCTAATAAAAATGATTAAATAAAAATATATCATACAAAAGTGTTGATAATAACATAATTTCCCCCACCCCATAGGGGAGGGTGTACTGCAGCCAACATGAGAACTAAAATGTTTAATAACAAGCATAGGGACAATACGTGTATATACAGTATAGTGAAATATCCTCTTGTAATACAACAAAGAAATATAAATTAGTAAAATGTCCCTTTAAGAGCTAGATTACGAGTGGTGTTTGCCTGCATCGTGTTTACCGCTTGTATTACAAGTTGAACGTAAACACAAACACATGAGTGCAGTCGCAATTTACGCTAGAATGATTATGACGTCCTCAGAGCTTTGATTAACTGTTTCACAAACAAAAAGTTGCACAAAACACATCAAACATATATATCAAAGTACAGTTACACTCATAATAACACCATCTAATAAAACTTATTAAAAAAAGATATTGCACAAAATAGTTATAAGGGCTCAAAGTTACATGTTAGAAAAAAAGGCAGGCAAAGGGCTTTAACATAGAGATACATGCATATACATGTCTAAATATGTGTGTGTATATGTATTTATATGTGTATGTATGTATATATATGTGTGTTTATATGTGTGTGCATATGTATTTATGTATTTATATGTGTATATATGTATTTATATGTGTATGTATGTATTTATTTATATGTGTGTGTATGTATTTATATGTGTATGTATATATATATATATATATATATATATATATATATATATGTGTTTGTGTTTATATGTGTGTGCATATGTATTTATGTATTTATATGTGTATGTGTATATATATATGTGTATGTATGTATTTATGTATTTATATGTGTATGTATGTATATATGTATTTATATGTGTATGTATGTATTTATGTATTTATATGTGTATGTATTTATGTATTTATATGTGTATGTATGTATTTATGTATTTATATGTGTATGTATGTATTAGGGTTGCACCGATACCGATACTAGTATCGGTATCGGTACCGATACCAAGTACTTGCATGAGTACTTGTACTTGTGCAAATGCACCGATACTTAAACCGATACCTCCACTTACTACCCATATGCTATCTTGTGGTGTTTTTTTCAAACTGCATGTTCCCATTTTATTTAAAGCTGGAGTGGAGACTAAACTAAAAATTGTTTACTACTGTTCTGCCAATACAAATTGCTCTTATTTGTATTATTGTAGGAGAGATCACTGTACCTCGTTCAGACAAACCCCTGAAGTACTGGGCAGTTAATAAACAGATTTCCAGCTCTGGCTAAAATGGCCCAAACATATCTTTCTGCCCCATGCAGTAGTGTGGAAAGTTGAACCTCCTTACTTATAGCAAAAACAGACTTATAGCTGAACATGCAGAGATGCTTCTGTTCTGTTCCTTAAAAAGAACTTGCCACTAACTTTTGAAAAATTATTCTAATCGCTAGATTGCCTTTTATACTGCTAGTTCTCAACTTGCACAATTATGTTCAAAACATACTGTACTCTGAGGAACATCTTAGCTTATATAATTGCAGGAAGAGTACTCATAGGAAAAATTAAGTTAATCCCAATGAACACTCATCCTGCAATAATAGGACTAGATTTAGATTACATTTGATTCGTAAGCTTTACCAATGCTCTGTTCACATTTCCAAATCCATAGTCTTTAATGGAGTAGGATGTGTAATGAGAGCATTGTAAAGTTTACCAGTCAAATGTAATCTAGCCCATAGTGTTGTTCACCATGATTAAACAGTATTCTGTTCTATTTTTTACTGTATGGCACTTTTGGTTGGTTGCAATTTTATATTTGTTATTTATTGTTAATATATTTTATTGTAATATTTTTATTTCTAAACATGTTCTGTGAAGGAATCTTAAATAATTAGTCTGTATTGTGCTTGGTAAACTGTCACATGACATAAAAAAAAGTATCGGTAATTGGTATCGGCGAGTATTTGAAAACAAGTATCGGTACTTGTACTCGGTCTTAAAAAAATGGTATCGGTGCAACCCTAGTATGTATATATGTGTGTGCATATGTATTTATGTATTTATATGTGTATGTATGTATTTATATGTGTATGTATGTATTTATTTATATGTGTGTGTATGTATTTATATGTGTATGTATGTATTTATATGTGTATGCATGTATTTATTTATGTGTATGTATGTATATATGTGTGTTTATATGTGTGTGCATATGTATTTATGTATTTATATGTGTATGTATGTATTTATATGTGTATGTATGTATTTATTTATATGTGTGTGTATGTATTTATATTTGTATGTATGTATTTATATGTGTATGTATGTATTTATTTATATATGTGTGTGTATGTATTTATATGTGTATGTATATATATATATATATATATATATATATATATATATATATATATATGTGTGTGTGTGTGTTTGTGTTTATATGTGTGTGCATATGTATTTATGTATTTATATGTGTGTATATATGTGTGTGCATATGTTTTTATGTATTTATATGTGTATGTGGGTATATATATATGTGTGTGTATGTATGTATTTATGTATTTATATGTGTATGTATGTATTTATGTATTTATATGTGTATGTATTTATCTATTTATATGTATGTATTTATATGTGTATGTGGGTATATATATATGTGTGTGTGTATGTATGTATTTATGTATTTATATGTGTATGTATGTATTTATGTATTTATATGTGTATGTATTTATGTATTTATATGTATGTATTTATGTATTTATATGTGTATGTATGTATATATGTGTGTTTATATGTGTGTGCATATGTATTTATGTATTTATATGTGTATGTATGTATTTAGCCAATCAGTGCATACACAACTACACATAACTCCATGGGAGTGAGCACAATGTTATCTATTTGGCACACACAAACTAGCACTGTCTAACAGTGAAAAACTGTCAAAATGCACTGTCTCGGAGCCGTCGTTAGCACCTGAGTGGGAAAATTTGTGACAGCTCAGAGCCATCATTTGCACTCAAAGGGTTAAAGGAACATGAAAACCGAAATTTTATCTTTCATGATTCAGACAGAGCAGCAATTTTAAACAACTTTCTAGTTTACTTCTATTATCAAATTTGCTTTGTTCTCTTGGTATCTTATTTTGTAAAAAGCTCAGGAGCATGCACGTATCTAGGGCACTACAGACATACCTCAGAAATATTGCGGGTTAGGTTCCAGACCACTGCAATAAAGTGAATATAGCAATAAAGTGAGTCCCCTAAAAAAAAAAATTCCCAGTGCATATAAAAGTTATATTTACACTATACTATAGTCTATTAGACATAATACTCATATGCTAATTCAGGAGATTTAATCTCCTGCAACGGAAATGTTTTTTCACTGTAAGAGCAATAAATTGTGGAACTCATTACCAAAGGAGGTAGTGAATGCCAATACCATAGATACATTTAAAAATTGCTTGGATACATTTTGGGCTACAAACAGAATTCAGGGGTATAATTGCTTGTGTTACATGAGTCACCTGGCTTTTTTGTAAGTACTGTACAGGTATATTAGATTTGTATAGGTTGAGCTTGATTTACTTTTTATAACCTCATTTACTATGTTACTATGTTACTTGAAAGTGATGCAGCATAACTGTTAAAAGCTGACAAGAAAATATCATGTGAAAATCTCTATGTAAAAAAGAAGATATTTTACCTCGAAATTTCTTTAAGAGCAGTTATACTTCAGCTGCAAGTTGAAAAAAGCAAAAAATATGAGCCAATCAGCAGTGCTGAGGAAATTATTTGCCTTCATTTTGATCTCATGAGATTTCACTGAAACCTCATGAGAATTCCTAGAACTTACTTAAACTGAATAGGAACATAACATGAGTGTGCCTGCACATGCCAGATGCACACTCCCTTGCAAGTCCTGGGACTAGCATCCTGACTGGCTACTTAAAATCTCTTTACAATGGGGAGTGAATACTTTGGACATTTGAGGTAAAATATCTTTCTTTTTTACAGAGATGTTCAGGTGATATTTTCTAGTCAGCTTTTTACAGCTATGCTGCATTACTTTCATGTGCTTCAACATTAGGGTCATGTATAATAACAATGCAATAGCATTATGTGTAAAAAAAACAAAACAATGTACATCACACCTTAATTAAAAAATACTTTATTGCTAAAAAAAATGCTAATCATAACCTGAGCCTTCAGTGAGTCATAATCTTTTTGCTGGTGGTGTGTATATACAGGTGTGTGTATATATGTGTATATATAGGTGTGTGTATATAGGTGTGTATATATGTGTATATATAGGTGTGTGTGTGTGTATATAGGTGTGTATATAGGTGTGTGTGTATATAGGTGTATGTATAGGTGTGTGTGTATATAGGTGTATATATAGGTGTGTGTGTATATGTGTATATATAGGTGTGTGTATATAGGTGTATATATAGGTGTGTGTATATAGGTGTGTGTGTGTATATATGTGTGTATATAGGTGTGTGTATATAGGTGTATATATAGGTGTGTGTGTATATAGGTGTGTGTATATAGGTGTGTGTGTGTATATAGGTGTATATATAGGTGTGTGTATGTATAGGTGTGTATATAGGTGTGTGTATATATGTGTATATATAGGTGTGTGTGTGTGTGTATAGGTGTGTGTATAGGTGTGTGTGTATATAGGTGTGTGTATAGGTGTGTGTGTGTATATAGGTGTATATATAGGTGTGTGTATATATGTGTATATATAGGTGTGTGTATATATGTGTATATATAGGTGTGTAAATATAGGTGTGTATATATGTGTAAATATAGGTGTGTATATATGTGTAAATATAGGTGTGTGTATATATGTGTAAATATAGGTGTGTATATATGTGTAAATATAGGTGTGTATATATGTGTATATATAGGTGTGTATATATGTGTAAATATAGGTGTGTATATATGTGTATATATAGGTGTGTGTATATGTGTGTATATATGTGTAAATATAGGTGTGTGTATATATGTGTAAATATAGGTGTGTATATATGTGTATATATAGGTGTGTATATATGTGTAAATATAGGTGTGTATATATGTGTAAATATAGGTGTGTATATATGTGTAAATATAGGTGTGTATATATGTGTATATATAGGTGTGTGTATATGTGTGTATATATGTGTAAATATAGGTGTGTGTATATATGTGTAAATATAGGTGTGTATATATGTGTATATATAGGTGTGTATATATGTGTATATATAGGTGTGTATATATGTGTAAATATAGGTGTGTGTATATATGTGTAAATATAGGTGTGTATATATGTGTAAATATAGGTGTGTGTATATATGTGTATATATGTTTATATATAGTTGTGTATATATGTGTAAATATAGGTGTGTATATATGTGTATATATAGGTGTGTATATATGTGTAAATATAGGTGTGTGTATATATGTGTATATATAGGTGTGTATATATGTTTATATATAGTTGTGTATATATGTGTAAATATAGGTGTGTATATATGTGTAAATATAGGTGTGTATATATGTGTGTATTCATGTATGTTTATGTGTGTATATACAGTATGTTAGAAAAATTGTGCCTACTGACTTGCTCTACACAGGTTGCCACAAACCTTCATTTTGTAAAAAGAGCAATATCTGCGCAATAAAATGAGGTTCGCCTGTATATGGCAGCAGTTTTACAAGAATATTATCCATTTGCAAGACCACTAGATGACAGCACTATTTCCTGCGTTGTAGTGCTACAGACATCTACCTAGGTATCTCTTCAACAAAGAATTTCATGGGAACAAAGCAAATTTGATAATAGAAGTAAATTGGAAACTTTTCTAAAATTGGACTGGCACATGTTACGTATAGAGCCATTTGTAACCAAACCAACAATGAAAAGTATGCGGCTGTTAAAGGGACGGTCTAGTCAAAATTAAACTTTCATGATCCAGATAGGGCATGTTATTTTAAACAACTTTCCAATTTACTTCTATTATCTAATTTGCTCAATTCTTTAGATATCCTTTGTTGAAGAAATAGCAATACACATGTGTGAGCCAATCACACAAGGTCTCTATGTGCAGCAACCAATCAGCAGCTACTGAGCATATCTAGATATGCTTTTCAGCAAGTGATATCAAGAGAATGAAGCAAATGAGATAATAGAAGTAAATGAGAAAGTTGTTTAAAATGACATGCTCTTTCTAAATCACGAAAGAAAAAATGTGGGTTTCATGTCCCTTTAAATACTGAAAATGGTTTACTGTATTTGGGTCATCATAGAAAATGTCTCATCTTCAGCTATTAACATGCCAGTAATTGTGATTAATCCCTTAGGTATACGCAGATACCAGTGCAATAATAAAATGCTGTAACACATTATTATTATTAATTATAGTGCAGTTAATAATCTTCTTTTTCTTCCTATTTACCTGTCTCTGGATATAAAGAGATCCATTAGCCGCTAGTTTAATAACAAGACTGTGCCAGATCAGTGCTACTATATATTTCAGATCAGTGCTACTATATATTTCAGATCAGTGCTACTATATATTTCAGATCAGTGCTACTATATATTTCAGATCAGTGCTTATATATTTCCTACCTGTTCTATGTTACATTTTGCATATATTGTGTATTATTATTGTTTTTGTATTTTATTGTACCCTATTGTATCAATGCAATGTTTTGTGGACACAGGACATACTGTACTTGAAAATGAGAGAAATCTCAATGTATCCTTCCTGGTAAAATATTTGATAAATAAATACATAATAAATAAATAATACTAGATGTTAGTGTAGTATTGACATTTCAGCACAATACAGCTGGATTTCTCATACAATATCTTGTGTACAGTTTAGCAGTGGATACATTTCAGGCATTCTGTCATTCTGCAATGTCTCTCATGTGGTTGTCTTCTGGTGTAGACAGACACAGACCTCCATAGGAGGAGAAGGGGTGGGAAAAGAAAGGAGGGGAATGTGATAGAGACGGATGGGAGGAGAGAAAAAAGGAGAAAAAGACAGAAGGGAGGGGAGTGAAAAGACAGAGGGGAGGAGAGAGAGAGAGAGATGAGAAGGGGGGATGGGCTGGTCTTTGTATAGAAAAACGAGGCTTCATTAGGGGGACAGACAGACAGATGCATTCAACATCTGGGTGACATGCAGACGGAGAGACATCAACAACATCTGTAAGAGAGTGCGGTGTGGAGTCTGTGACAGCCAAGGAAAGACAAACACACAGCATCTGCAGAGGCAGCAGGAGAATCTGCAGCATCTGTGACAGAGACCAGCATCCCCCAGGGACCAGGGACCCACAGCAGGACAGGACCAGGCAGTATGGTGCAGCCCACCCTTCTGTGTGTCAGCTGTCTCCTGCTGATCAGTGTTCAGGTAAGGGGGCAATCACTGTATACCAGCCTAGGGGTTATATATGGGGATGTATGTGGCACCAAGCTGAGGAGCAATAGCCTGGCCTAGCCCTCTCATTCTGTCTTGAAGAACAGTAGTTGGTGCCCACAAGTGCCAATAGATAGACTGGTATACACCAAAACAAGCCCAGGAACCAGACAAGGTGTAATGTGCACAATGGGTGGAGCACATTTAATAGCAGGGGGTACTGCATAGAACAACTGAGATCATCTGTGTACTAGATAAGCAATAGTATAGGAGGGTGATTATCAGAATTTAACCTCCCCCTTCTGTCACAATTGCATTACAGGCCCTGCTGGCAGTGCATGGGTTAAGGTGCAGTGGTTGAGCTGTATTAGATATTATATTGGAATATTAGAGGGAGCTGGAAGGATTAGCCCTGGGCTTACAGATGTTAATTCATGGCAGCTTATGATTTCAGAATCCAGAGCCCATGTGTTGTGCGTATTGCACTAAAAGGTGGTGCATTAGGAATTGAGGTCAGATACTAAGCTATGACTTGTGACTGGGAGTGTGAGAGGCATAGTGAGCTCACTGGTCCAGCTGTGTGCAGTGCACTGGCAGAGTCTGACAGCTGATTGTAGGAGAGGACAACACAAAATGATGGCTTGTGTTTGTACATATCAGAGAGCTAAGGATGCTGCCGCAGCACATCATACATATGGCTCTGGTGTAGCAGGTGGTGCTCTGTGCCAGGAGTGAAATTAATGGCAGAACTAATTGTGTGATGCTTAGTAATGGAATAGCAGAGAGATATAACATTACTGTATCTGTAGTGCTGGAGAACCCAGGTCTGATCCAGCACAGCCCATTGGTTCCGGGTTAGAGCAGAGTAGGGCCCAGGAATATGTATGAAAAATCTATTTATTCAGTGATCCAAATACAGGCAGATGTTTGTAAACCCCCTTGCTACTAAGTTGTTTTGTGTGCTGTAGCCAGTGGGTTTATCCTAAATAAAAGGGGCGTTAAACACAAAACAATGTTTATAGTGAAATAAAATAGTTTGCAATTTACTTTCTTTATTTTGCCTGTTTTTCCTGTAGTTTAAAAGGATATTAAAGCACAAAAGCAGCATATTGTAATGTGTTTGAGCATTTTATTATGGCATTGTTGCTTGTATAGAACTATGGGGGCAGTCACAATTCTTTAGAAAAGTTTTTCAGTTATTTATTTTTAATAAAATCCCTGTACAGTTTAAATGGACAGTATACACCAATTTGCATATAACTGCATGTAAAAGAAACTACTATAAAGAAGAATATGCAGATACACTGTTGATGAGTTTAGGCTGGAACACCCAGTGAAAGGGAAGAGCAGACACCCCCCCCCTCCCCTGCATATGACAATACCCTTTAGACAACCAGGAGTAAGTATGAGTCTGTATACATCAGTATACTTCTAAAACGTTGGGGTTTGATTAGGAGATTGAAAATCAGCACAATGTTATTAAAAAAATAAGCAAAACTATACATTGTTACAAAAACACCCCCAGATGGGCTATATAAATAATCTACAAAACATTTATGCAAAGAAAAATTTAGTGTACAATATCCCTTTAATGAGGAATTTTGTAGAACACACATTAAACTTTTCTAAAGAATTGTGATTAACTCCTATGTATTTAATTCCTAAAAAGAGTTTAAACACCATTTTTACATGCAGATCTTTTTGCAATTCAATGCCCATATATTGTATCCTTACTGAAAATTAAAAAAATATATATTAATTCTTAAAAATGTTTTGTCCTTTGTACTATTTAGATTGGTGCCACCTCAGAGATGACATTTAAATGTCACAATATTAACAAATAATATTTACATGATAATTGCTTTTCTTGTCTTGTTTTTAGTAAGAGGTGACACTCACTTATTAATCTGTCACAATATTTAACTACTGTGCAATATTTCTAAATGATACATAATCTCTTTAGGGTTACTCATAAACATAAAAAAAATATCCTTGACTTTCGATAATCCTTTACAACAGATTAAAATGTGGATATAGAATTTAATAGATCTGTAGAGAAAATCATTATTATTGTTATAATTGTGCATCTTTTAGTTCACATTTTCTTCGGAGGGAAAATCTGACTATGCCCAGAGTTTACGGGCGACTTTAGAGCAGGTGGCTGCACAATATAAGGGTAGAAGCCACTGGCAAATAGCAAGACCCTTCCTCTGTCACCCCCTGGCACTACCCCCTCCCTCCCCGTGAGCACAGAAGGATGTTTTTGTTGCAAAGGAACAAGGACATTGTGTATCCCACAAGACCATGTGACATTAGTATATGCCAGTTACAATAGCTAGAGTGGTGCAGAATATATGACAGGCACCTTGTTTATCTTATTACATAATCATGTATTCTTGTAATAACAAGCTGAGAGAGAAATAAAGCTGTCTGTCTGTGCATCCATCTGTCTGTCTATCTGTCTGTCTAGCTTTAATAATTATTCATATACTCTTGTACCCGCTCTATTTTAAATGTTCACTGAGTTTTTGATGATAGATAACCAATTGTCTTAATCACTCTTCCAATCTTTCAGTCAACATTAAAAAGAAAACTCATAATTAAATATTTCATAAGATGGATTAGAGCAACCAGAATTGCTGAAAGACTTTACACTGAACACTTCACTTTTATATTGGAGCTATATAGTGCTTAAAACCATTGGATATGAGAGAGAAAACATTTTCTTTCTATAAGCATATTAAATAAATAATTGTATAGCACATCTGCTGACCCAAACAAATTAGGTGACTTTTATCCAAAGAAATTTGCAATAGTGTTTCTGATACAGCAGAGGATTCTGGATAAAGATATGAAAAATAGGTTTCCAATGCCACAACTTTTTGCAAACAGAATTTGTTTTAAATGTGTTCTCCTACAATGCCAGTACAATGCTGCTACAGTGAGCTGTAAAGTACAGCAGCCTAGGAACTGAACAACAGAGAAGCCCATGCGGGCAGCCATACGTGGGGAATCCGCTGGATGAACATTTGGGTCAGGCAGGGACACCTTTGCACCTCAACTTTGTCTACTGCTGGAGTAATGAATTCCCAGTATTATTGTATTCACTCCTTCCTTTTCCTCTGAAGGCCTATTCCATGTGTTATGGCCACTTGTTATTTCTGAGGCACACATACAAGAAAAATGTAAGGTTCAGATATGAAATATAAGTTTGTTTTGTAAATATAGTGGTAGTTTAGCAAATATTTTGTGTTTTTGCACTAAAATTTCTTATGTTGAGTCACACAAGGACAAAATTCCAAATGTAAGTTAAAGAAATATAGAAAACACCAACATTTTCTTTCAAGATTTGGATAGAAAATAAAAAAAAGTTTTAATTAACTTTCCAATTCACTTTTATTATCAAATTTGCTTCATTCTCTTGTTATCCTTTGCTAAAGTAACATTGGCAGCTAGCTGATCACATCTACTTAGCCAAACACAAGAGACAAATGTGTGCAGGCACCAATCAGCAGCTAGCTCCCACTAGTGTAGGATATGTGCGTATTCTTTTTCTACAAGGGATACCAAGAGAACAAAGCACTTTTGAAAATAGAAGTTAATTTAAAAGTGTCTTGCAATGACCGACTCTATCTCAATCATGCAAATTTAATTTTGACTTGCCTATCCCTTTAATCAGTGATTCATATTTAGTATAGTGATCACACATATAGAGTTGGATTTAATGTTTGTAATTCTTTGTACAATTTTTATTATTTATCGTTTTATGGACAGCTGTTCTGATAATAAGATTCAAGTTCTTCAAATAAAAAAACATATTTAGTCAAGCGACAACAGACCTCTAATCTGTCCATATTGCTGTATAATATGTAGGCTTCATTAAAGGGGTAAAAAAAAAAAATCAGTTCTAGCATAAATATGACAGAGTTGTAGATAAACATGTAAACATATCATTTAAATCTGAAACTAGCAGGTAATGCATGCTTGTGCACAAATGAAACTGTTGCACAATTACTCATTGGGTGATGAGACATTTGCTACAGCCTTATTGGTTGAGAGGGACACACCTTCACAATCCTGACAAGAATCAAATTGCTTTGAATGTAATACTTTAATTCTCAGGCAAGTCGTATGTATAGTTAAGACTCTGGAAAATCCTCCAATAGAATATTATCCCTATATCCCCCAATTCAATCTATCACATTTTATTTTACCCATTGGGATAGGCCCAGCAAATAAAATGTATTAAACAAAGATTTTCTTTCTTTCTTTCTCTCTGTCTATTA
Source organism: Bombina bombina (assembly GCF_027579735.1). Taxonomy (NCBI): domain Eukaryota; kingdom Metazoa; phylum Chordata; class Amphibia; order Anura; family Bombinatoridae; genus Bombina; species Bombina bombina. The sequence continues at coordinate 18,575,447 of NC_069506.1, forward strand.
GTAAACTAAGCTGAAGGCCATATCAGCCAATGAGCAATTAATGGATATCTATGTATGCCACATGCAATGTTTTTGCTCATTTCATTTTCAATTTAAGGGGATATTAAATGTATACTGTGTCAGAGGAGAATTGCCTGGTATTTCGGGGCTGGACTGACCATGTCAGCGCGATCAGACTGATAAACTACAGGAAAGTTTTCCTCTGTGAAAAGCACAATTGGGCAGAAAGAAGCTACTCCCAGGTAGCAACCGGGCCATAGAACAAGCTATTGATGCTGCTGTTCGTTCCTGACAGACGACTTCTCATTCTGTTTTGATATTAAAGGGACAGTCAACCTAAAAAATGTTCCTAAATATATCTAAAAGGTTATTGAAGCTAAATACATCAAACAGTATCCCAAAATGGAACGTTAAGAAATGTGTAAGTAAATCAACTAACTATTTAATCCTCGGCCGTTTAGAGATGGCCGCCTGAGCCCTCCTACCCGTACGTCATTCTGATGTATTCAGTCTCCCAAAAATGAATCTAGTGCAATGCGCCGATTATGCTCAAGGGGGGCTTTTTGTTGCAGGAACTACTAACAACCGCTCAGTATATAGATACAGTGATACAGTATTCCATTTACCTTAAGTGAGCGGTTACGATACTGAGCAGTTGTTAGTAGTCCTTGCAACAAAAAGCCCCCCTTGAGCATAATCGGCGCATTGCGTATGCGCAAATTGCGGGACCACGCAAATTCGACTAGATTCCATTTTGGGAGACTGAAAATATCAGGATGACGTAGGGGTAGGAGGGCTCAGGCGGCCAACTCCAAACGGCCGAGGATGAAATAGTTAGTTGATTTACTTACACACTTTGGGATACTGTTTGATGTCTTTAGCTTCAATAACCTTTTACGTATATTTAGGATTTTTTTTAGGTTGTCTGTCCCTTTAAATGTATGCTTTATGAGGTATTGCACTGCAATCTCTCTTGGGGAGGGGTGTGTGAAAATGCTACGATTTTCATAATTAAATTACAGGAAAAATACAAAAAATAAATTATGAACGTGCATTGCAAAATGTTTTACTTATGCATAATTCAAAAATTTACAGTGAATTTAATTTTAAATTTTGTGTCACTTCAGGTAACTTTAAATATCTTCAACCTGTTGATTGTTGCTTTTTCTTACATATGGCAACGTGTGTTTTGTACACAGTGTCCCTTTAATTGTTTCATTTATATTAATTGTTTCATTTACATAAAAAAATAACCCTAGAACAGATCCCTTAGTTAAATAAGTATTTGCAATAAGTCAGTACTCTGATACCATATATATCGTTGGTATTCTGTTTTATGAAGGGGCACTGTTAGGCTCTTCTTGATCTTAAAGGGACAGTGTACCCTAAAATTTTCTCCACAATAATTTGTTCCCAGTGATCCATTTTACCTGCTGGAGTGTATTAAATTATTTTTATTTTAGCACTTGAAATAGCTGATTTTGCCCGTGGTATCCCTACATATGCTGAAAACTTTTATGCTTAAGAATAGACTATAGAAAAGCTGTGTAAACATAGCCAGCAGAAGAATTGCACTTCCAAAGGGGATTAGGAGAGATAAGTAATAAAATGTTAATTTTAAATTGTTGTCTCTAAGTATTGGGCTTTGTTTTACAGAGAGAGATAATATAAAGAACCATGTGTGCGTACAGAAAGTAATAAAATAAGGAGATCTGATTTATCTGCACGTTCAACCCCTTTTAAAATGTGCTGTTTCATATACAACAATAAACACAAAGAAGCTATTTCTCATACCATTTATACTCAGCAGCTGGTATAACAATTCAATAGAAATACCAGATGGTACAAGCACTTAAGGATCTCTGCGCAAGTGTTTTTAAAATGCTGGTGCATTGAGCATACTCAAATACACTTTGGAAGCAGCTATAGCTTTTATTAGAAGCATTTTGCCAATACATATATATTACAAAAATGCTTCTATTCAAAACTATTCAAAACTGAATTGCTCCCATGTGCATTCCAATTTTGATTTTGGCTACAATGTCCCTTTAAGGAATGTATTCCAGATATATTTTTTCTAGGTAATAACTCTTTCTCTGTACTAATTAGCATTTTGCTAAGTTTACTGTTAATAAAGAGACACTAAAGTCAAAACTAAACTTTCATGACTCAGAGCATCAATTCTAAACAACTTTCCAATTTACTTTGATTATCTAAATGTGAACAATCTTTTTATAAAAACACTGAGGCACCAGCAACTACTGAGCATGTGCAAGAAATCACAGAATATACACGTTTATACATTTTGTGATTGGCCGATGACTGTCACATGGCGCAAGGGGAAAGAAAATTAACTGAGATTTGTCAGAATAAAATCTACTACTAAGTGATTTTGCATTGTCTTTTCATTGTGTATGTGTTGATTATGCAATTCTACTGTGTATAATGGTTCTTTAAAATACTTTTTGTAATATTAAACAGACATTATGATACAAAACTCCATGCTATAATTTGATAGCGTCTTGTCATTTGCGCATTATTAATACTAGCTAACTGTGGGCTTGTGGAGCGCACTCCGTAGCACAGGGTGCATTATTCTTTGTGTGAGCGCAATCTGGTATTACAAGTTGATGGTAAAATAATGTTAACTAGAGAATCTAAACATGACCAACATTTTATAGCTGTTATTATTATTATTATTATCATCTTCATCGCGTATTTGTAGAGCGCCAACAGATGTCCTATTCTTGTACTGGATGCGTAGAGAGTGCTATTAGCACTTATATTACAAGTGCGGGGTCATAATAGGTTTGAACAACTTTTAACACCCAACGTTAATTGTTAAAATTTGAAAATTCTGCATAAAAGAACACATGAAAAATATATTAAAATGAAGTATTTATACATATTATAGTAAAATGAAGGTTTATTATTTGAAAAAGAATGTTTTAATTGTGTTTTAAAGGGATATTATATATGACAAAGGCATTGAACTGGGTGTGTATATATATTTATACTGTATATGTATGTGTGTCTGTGTATGTGTGTATATGTGTGTGCATATGTGTGTTTATGTGTATTTATGTATGTGTGTCTGTGTGATTGTATGTGTGTTTATATATGTGTATATGTGTCTGTGTGATTCTATGTGTTTGTGTATGTGTGTGTATATGTGTGTATATGTGTGTGTGTATATGTGTGTCTGTGTGTATGTGTGTATGTGTATGTATGTGTCTCTGTGTATGTGTATTATTTTGTATGTATGTATGTGTTCAGTGTTAACTTATATTTCAATACAAACCATAGTATAAATGTAAGTGAAGAATTAGCGTATCTTCAGCTTCATGCTTGAACAATAGCTGACATGAGTTTTTCAGGGCGCCCCTATAGAAGTCTATTATGTGAAGGATTTAGCACAGTCGCGCAATCTGACCTCCAGATGTTAGCATGACCTAGACTTTTGCTTGAGCACTAAAATATTACTTTCGACTTAAATATGAAGTCCCACTTGGGAACTGAAATGCTTTCAGGAAACTACCTGTCAGCCAATCAGAAGCGGCAGTCACACATCTGCCAGAAATCACCAGGGTTATGCTCATGAATTGCAATTGTACGGTTTCAGTAATGCAAAAAAATAGATTATGTATAATTTTTTAGCAAAATGCATCTAGAAGCCATACAATTTGCAATAAGAATTGCAGTTTTAAACCATTCTTGTCTAACAACAAATGTCTGTATTAATGGATTAAGAACTCTGAAGCAAGTTGGGCGTATTTAGTTCACTGCACAGGCACTGGAACGCTGCGCATGAAAAAGCAGCAACAAGATATGTTACAATAGTTTTAAATAAAATGAAAGTAAAAGCTGTTAAGACTTGAAACAGGCAGAAGTAAGCATGCTTATTGGTTGATAGGTACAACTCCCACTGTTGTAACAATTCTGAATAGAGAAGTCAGATTTTTATACTGTGCTCAAAAACATACAGACACATTTAAAAAAAACTGATTTTTCAGCCAAATATGTATTTTTATTTTTATTTAAATTCTACTTTTGTGCTATATTTTAAAATGATAATTTTCCGACCCATCTTACGTTTCTCATTTTAGTAAATGCATCAGTTGTAAATTTTGTCCTCTCAGAATCTAGCAGCAAATATAACTAAACTGATCAATACATTCGCTGACAATCTGTTTGCAAACTTGCCTTCAGCTAACTGCTATTTTTAGCACCAACTCCCCCTTCACAGTTAATGTGATAATATTTAGTCGCTGTGTTGCTGTCTGACGTAGGAAATAAAATTCTGCCAAGCATAATAATGTGAAAATAATGACAGATAAATCATTATGTTTAATACTACAGTGCAAGAGTGACATTCTGTTTTAAACAAGACAATAAATATATATAAAACAATATTTTTTTATTAATATTGTATTTTTCTTTGTCCCTTTACTCTTTGTCCCAGTAAAACAAAAACACGGACATAGGAATTTACTTGAACAAAAAAAAAAGAAATAAAGTGCAAGTCAATCCTAGCATTGTACAAACGCTAGGATTTACTTTTGAAACAAATAAAGGGCACTTTCATTCATGAAGTATAAGATACTTAATGTAGAAAGCTTTTTTATTTGATTCAATCAGTCGCCGTTTTTAGCTGCTACAGCAGCCCACGGCTAAAAACATTTTTTGGCTAAGAGATGACTTTTCACCTCTTAGCCAATAGCCGTGCGGTAAATCCGGCTTGGCGCCCATGGGAGCCGGATTCACCGCACGGCTATTGACTAAGAGGTAAAAACGTCACCTCTTAGCCCAAATTTTTTTTAGCCGTGCGCTGTTTTAGCAGCCGATTGAATCAAATAAAAGAGCTTTCTACATGAAGTATCTTATACTTCATGAATGAAAGTGCCCTTTATTTGTTTCAATAGTAAATCCTAGCGTTTGTATAACGCTAGGATTTGCTTTCACTTAAGTCAAATTAAAAAATAAATATATCAATTTAAAATGTTTATGTAGATTAATAGACAGACATATATATAATTATTATCATTTATTTGTATAGCGCCGCCAAATTCTGTAGCGCTATATATAAATATATATATATATAGAGAGAGAGAGAGACACACACACACACTATAGCAGCACATTTCTAGATTCCTAAATTTTAACATAAATTGTTACTAAACCCTGTACATGGTGTTTCAACTGAAATAAAATATTTAAAAATTTATTAAATATGTCTGAAAAAATCAGCCCATTTACATTAAGGTTTTATTTATGCACAATTTTAAAGGATTATATTCATATTCATGTTTCTGTGTTTAGCTAAAGTTCTCAAATTCATTGATAATATTTAAATATATGAATAATTAATATAATGATATGCAAGTGACTTTATATAGTTCACAACTTGTACAGTGTTTTCTCAGTATACTGCATGAAAAGAATGAACCCTTTTTCCACACCCTCATACCATGCAGACCACTTCCAATATGACAGAAAGTCATGTGCACACCCGGAATGCTTGTGGCGGCATGTGAAATATTGCTGTAAGCTTTGACAGATAACGCCCCCTAGCCGAAAGGAGCACTCTGTTGATGCTTATGTGCAAACACAAGTGCGTACAGGCATACTTCGTTTTATTGCCCTTCGCTTTATTTTGCTTCACAGATATTGCTCTTTTTACTAATTGAAGGTTTGTGGCAACCCTTTGTTGAGCAAGTCTATCTGCATCATATTTCCAACATATATACCCAAATAAACACATAAATACTCATGAATACACATATATACACATAGAAACACATAAACACTCATGAATACACATATATACACATAAACACACATGGATACACATATATACCCAAATAAACTCATAAATACACATATATTCATATATAAACACATAAACACACATGGATACACATATATACACATATAAACACACATGAATACACATATATTCACATATAAACACATGAACACACATGGATACACATATATTCACATATAAACACATAAACACACATGAATACACATATATTCACATATAAACACATAAACACTCATGCATACATATATACACATATAAACACACATGGATATACATATATATATACATATAAACACATAAATGCTCATGAATACACATACATACACACCTATATACACATATATACACACCTATATATACACACCACCAGCAAAAAGATTATGATTCGGTAAAGGCTCAGATGATGATTAGCATTTTTTAGCAATAAAGTATTTTTTAATTAAGGTGTGATGTACATTGTTTTTTAGACATAATGCTATTGGACACTTAATAGACTACAGTGTAGTATAAATGTAACTTTTATATGCACTGGGGAACCAAAAGTTAGTTTTACTTACTTTATTGCTATATTCGCTTTATTGCTATATTCGCTTTATTGCGGTGGTCTGGAACAGAACCCACAATATCTCTGAGGTTCGCCTGTAGTTTATGGGAGTGTGGAAGTCAGTCTATTTTCTTATTAAATAACAGAGAAACATGAATGGCAGTAGTATACTGCTGTATGATTTATTTTGTTTAAGCATGGACGTTGGCACCTCTCATGCCCCAGGTACTGATTTTACTTAGCTGTTGATTGATGCTTATGCTGTTGTGCACAAGTACAACTTTATAAATAATAATTTATTTGCATATCTGATGATGTCACAAACACTGCTGTCTCACTATAATATAGACGCGGGCATTCGGGTGCTTTGTTAGCAGAAGAAAGCGTCAGCTTGTGCTATTCGGCTCTTTTCGGAGTTGGATTTGCACAGAACGTAGTGTGTTGCAATTTGACAAGAATAAATGCGGCTCCGAAAATAGACTAACGGCCCAAGCAGCCTTCTTTCGCATTCAGATACTAACAAAGCATCCGAATGCCCACGCCTGCTATAATATATAAATTGGTTCCGCTCACCTTCATTTTTTCATTCATATTTCAATTTTAGTGGAAGATTATTTTATTGAAATCTATTGCTATTTTTTTTAAACAATAAAATTATCCAGGAACATTAAAAATCAAAATTTTTATAGTAATTAAACTTCTCTGTTTTTAATATTTCCATTTTAAAACTATATAATACTAATATTTAACAAATAAACACATTGTAAAGTATGATTGTCAAGCACTAAAATTCATTGTAATAAATTATCAGATATTAAACGGACATTAAATCCAAAAATATTCTTTCTTGATTCAGATAATACATTTAATTTTAAACAACTTTCCAATTTATTACTATTATCAAATTTGCTTGTTTTTCTGGGTATCCTTTGTTGAAGGAGCAACAATGCACTACTGGGAGTAAGCTGGACATATCTATGGTGTAAGTGATAGTATAGTGCGCACTGCGCTATTTACGTAGAATAGTGGAGTGTGTAACTGGTTACTCTCTATGAGGACGTGTATTATTATTATACTTTATTTATGAAGCCCCATCATATTCCGCAGCGCTGTCCATGGACACAGATCATTTATATAAAACAATAGTATAAAACTTCTAAGACTAAGAGACAGGACAGAATTTACAAACACATACAGGAAGAATCGAGGGCCCTATTCCCGTGGGAACTTACAATCTAGAAGGGTAGGAGGTTGGGAAACATGAGGTGAGGACTGCAAGATTGAGAAAGATGTTAATGCAGAGTTAGAGGAGGGAAATGTTGTTAGGTAAAAGGAATATTAATGAGTTGGGTGGTCGGCTTCCCTGAACAGAAAAATCTTCAGAGAGCATTTAAAGGAAGGAAGATTTGGGCAAAGCCTGACAGCACGAGGGAGAGTGTTCCAGAGGGTAGGTGCAGCACGACAGAAGTCCTGCAGTCTAGCATGAGAGGAGGTGATAGTCGCAGAAGCAAGGAGCAGGTCATTGTTGGATCTTAGTGGGCAGGCTGGAGTATATTTGTTGATTAGAGAGGATAGGTAGAGGGGAGTGGAGTTGGTGAGTGCTTTGTATGCAAGGGTGAGAATTTTGAATTTAATTCTGCTGTGTATGGGGAGCCAATGAAGGGACTCACAGAGAGGTGCAGCAGATACAGAGCGGCGGGAAAGGTGGATCAGTCTGGCAGAGGCATTTAGGATGGATTGAAGAGGGGAGAGGCGGGAAAGAGAAAGGCCAGTAAGTAGGTTATTGCAGTAGTCAAGTCGGGAAATTACAAGGGAGTGGATTATTTGCTTTGTGGTGTTAGCGCACAGAAAAGGTCGAATCTTGGAAATATTGCGTAGATGGTTGCGGCAGGATGTAGAAAGCGATTGGATATGGGGGGTGAAGGATAGATTTGAGTTAAGTATAACTCCGAGGCAGCGGACTTGGGGCGATGGGGAAATGGTGATGGCGTCAACAGGGATAGAGAAGTCACAGGTCGGCATAGAGCTTGAGGGGGGATAAGAAGGAGCTCAGTCTTGGACATGTTTATCTTTAGGTGGTGAGAGTCCATCCAGGAAGAAATACCAGATAAGCAGTTGCTGATGCTGACATGAGAAAGGACAGAGGGAGAGAGAGCAGGGGTGAAGAGGTAGATCTGGGTGTCATCAGCATAGAGGTGATATTTGAATCCATAACTGTTGATAAGTTTACCCAGTGAAGAAGTGTAAATGGAGAAGAGTAGAGGACCCAGAACAGATCCTTGAGGTTCTCCAACAGACAAAACTGTACTAACATTCATGTCCAATAATCCTTGAGATGGAACACAAAACCTGCACCCAGGTAGTTAAATGTTTGGTTAAGGTCTTTGCTAGTCACCCTGTATGATTTTGAAGGCACAATAGCAAGTGATAATACCTAAAGGGACATTATACACTCATTTTTTTCTTTGCATAAATGTTTTGTAGATAATCTATTAATAAAGCTCATAAAGTTGTTGTTTTTTAAGTTTTTTATAATTTTGCTTATTTTTAAATAACATTGCTCTGATTTTCAGACTCCTAACCAAGTCCCAAAGTTTTAGGAGAATACCATCAGATACCTTCTCCATCTTGCTCCTGTTTGTGTAAAGGGTCTTTTCATACGTAAAAGAAGGGGGAGGGGGGGTGTCTTATTTCCCACTTGCATTGGGCTTTCCAGCTACCTTTTCAACAGAGCTAAACTGATGGCTTCTAAGTAAGTTTTTAAACAGTTTTATACAGGATTTTTATATCGGTATCTGTGCATCTTATTCTTTATAGTAGTGTCTATTACATGCAGTTATATGAAAATGAGTGTATACTGTCCCTTTAAACGGACATGAAACCTTAAATTGTTCTAACATGATTCAGATAGAGAATACAATTTTAAAACACTTTTGAATTTACTTCTATGATAAAATTTAGCTTTAGTCTCCTGGTATCCTTAATTGAAGGCACGGCTTAAAGCTAACTGAACACAATGGGGACAATTTATCAAAGGTCTTGCAGACCTGATCCAACAGTACGGATCAGGTCCGCAAGACCTCGCTGAATACAGAGAGCAATACGCTCTCCGTATTCAGCATTGCACCAGCAGCTCACAAGAGCTGCTAGTGCAACGCCGCCCCCTGCAGACTCGCGGCCAATCAGCCGCCAGCAGGGGGGTGTCAATCAACCCGATCGTATTCGATCGGGTTGAATTCTGGCGATTCCTGTCCGCCTCATCAGAGCAGGCAGACAGGGTTATGGAGCAGCGGTCTTTAGAAACACGGGCCCACAAGCTCCGTCCGGAGCTTGATAAATGGGCCCCAATGAGTGAGCCAATGACAAGGAGGCAAATAGGTACAGTCACCAATCAACAGCTAGCTCCCAGAAGAGCATAGCTGCTCCTGAGCCTACATAGGAATACTTTTAAACAAAGGATACCAAGAGAATGAAGCACATTTAATAAGAGAAGTAAATTAGAAAGTTGTTTAAAAATTGCATGTTCTAACTGAATCGTGAATGACAAATGCTGGGTATATGTTCCTTTAAAACCTGGTTTTAAAAAAATGCTAAAAAGAAAAAATCCGTATTTTGGATAGCTTTTAAGCACAACACTTAAAGGGACACTGAACCCAAATTTTTTCTTTTGTGATTCAGATAGAGCATGCAATTTTAAGCAACTTTCTAATTTACTCTTATTATCAATTTTTCTTTGTTCTCTTGCTATCTTTATTTGAAAAAGAAGGCATCTAAGCTTTTTGTTTGTTTCAGTTCCTTGGACAGCACTTTTTTATTGGTGGATGAATTTATCCACCAATCAGCAAGGACAACCCAGGTTGTTCACCAAAAATGGGCCGGCATCTAAACTTACATTCTTGCAGTTCAAATAAAGATTCCAAGAGAATGAAGAAAATTTGATAATCGGAGTAAATTAGAAAGTTGCTTAAAATGTCATGCTCTATCTGAATCACAAAAGAAAGAATTTGGGTACAGTGTCCCTTTAACCAATGACTTCTAATACTAGCACAATTAAGACTCTTCTAACTCTTCTCTTTGAAAATATAGGGCCTCTTATATAGGTATACAGATTAAGGCCTCTAGTTATGAAGGCGTCTACTTACCTGCATTCGCCGGCCCAATACGCTCGCCTAAGCTCGCCTACCATCGCCGCCGTGGACCTGAATACGTTCGCCAAAGTTATCAAAAAAGCTGTCAAGAAGCCGCGCACCAAGTACGTAGTGATGAGCAGCGGACTGTTGTTAACTGACAGTCATCGATCTCGCTGCTCATCGGCTTCTTCGCAGCTTTCTTGATAGCCTGTCACTAAGCACCCACACTAACTATGCTGTTTTACCCCCTAAACCGCCGCTCCCGGAGCACCACGCACCTAAATAAAGTTATTACCCCCTAAACCGCTGCTCCCGGAGCCCGCCGCAACTATAGTAAATATATTAACCCCTAAACCGCCGCTCCCGGAACCCACCGCCACCTATATTAAAGTTATTAACCTCTATCCTGCCCCCCACTACACCGCCGCCACCTACATTAAACTCATTAACCCCTAAACCGCCGCTTCCGGACCCTGCCGCAACTAAATTAAATGTTTAACCCCGAAACCGCCGCTCCCGGACCCCGCCACCACCTATATTAAACTTATTAACCTCTAAACCTAAGTCTAACACTAACACTAACACCCCCCTAACTTTTATATTATTATAAAACTTACTATTATTAACTAAATTATTCCTATTTAAAAATAAATACTTACCTATAAAATAAACCCTAAGATAGCTACAATATAAATAATAATTATATTGCAGCTATTTTAGGATTTATTTTTATTTTACAGGCAACTTTGTATTTATTTTAACTAGGTACAATAGTTATTAAATAGTTATTAACTATTTAATAACTACCTAGATAAAATACTTACACAATTACCTGTAAAATAAATCCTAACCTAAGTTACAATTAAACCTAACACTACACTATCAATAAATAAATTTAATAAATTAACTACAATAACCTAAAATTAAATAAAATAAACTAAACTATAGTACAAAAAAACCAAACACCAAATTACAGAAAATAAAAAAGAATTACAAGAAGTTTAAACTAATTACACCTAATCTAAGCCCCCTAATAAAATAATAAAGCCCCCCCCCAATAAAAAAATTCCCTACCCTATTCTAAATTACAAAGTAACCAGCTCTTTTACCAGCCCTTAAAAGGGCTTTTTGCGGGGCATTGCCCCAAAGTAATCAGCTCTTTTACCTGTAAAAAAAAAATACAACCCCCCCAACATTAAAACCCACCACCCACATACCCCTACTCTAACCCACCCAAACCCCCCTTAAAAAAACCTAACACTAACCCCCTGAAGATCACCCTACCTTGAGCCGTCTTCACCCAACCGGGCCTCCATCCAGCAGAAGTCTTCATCCAGGTGGCGTCTTCAATCTTCATCCATCCTGAGCGGAGCCATCTTCCAAGGAGCCGACACGGAGCCATCCTCTTCAACCGACGACTGAATGATGAATGAAGGTTCCTTTAAGGGACGTCATCCAAGATGGCGTCCCTCGAATTCCGATTGGCTGATAGGATTCTATCAGCCAATCGGAAATTAAGGTAGGAAAAATCTGATTGGCTGATCCAATCAGCCAATCAGATTGAAGTTCAATCCGATTGGCTGATCCAATCAGCAAATCGGATTGAGCTCGCATTCTATTGGCTGATCTATTGGCTGACGCTGAGCCATCCTCTTCAACCGACGACTGAACGACGAATGAAGGTTCCTTTAAGGGACGTCATCCAAGATGGCGTCCCTCGAATTCCGATTGGCTGATAGGATTCTATCAGCCAATCGGAATTAAGGTAGGAAAAATCTGATTGGCTGATTCAATCAGCCAATCAGATTGAAGTTCAATCCGATTGGCTGATCCAATCAGCCAATCGGATTGAGCTCGCATTCTATTGGCTGATCGGAACAGGCAATAGAATGCGAGCTCAATCCAATTGGCTGATTGGATCAGCCAATCGAATTGAACTTCAATCTGATTGGCTGATTGTATCAGCCAATGAGATTTTTCCTACCTTAATTCCGATTGGCTGATAGAATCCTATCAGCCAATCGGAATTCGAGGGACGCCATCCCGGATGACGTCCCTTAAAGGAACCTTCATTCGTCGTTCAGTCATCGGTTGAAGAGGATGGCTCCGCGTCGGCTCCTTGGAAGATGGCTCCGCTCCAGATGGCTGAAGATTGAATACGCCGCCTGGATGAAGACTTCTGCTGGATGGAGGACCTCTTCTGCGCCACTTGGATGAAGATTTCGGCCCGGTTGGGTGAAGACGGCTCAAGGTAGTGTGATCTTCAGGGGGTTAGTGTTAGGTTTATTTAAGGGGGGTTTGGGTGGGTTAGAGTAGGGGTATGTGGGTGGTGGGTTTTAATGTTGGGAGGGTTGTATTTTTTTTTACAGGTAAAAGAGCTGATTACTTTGGGGCAATGCCCTGCAAAAAGCCCTTTTAAGGGCTGGTAAAAGAGCTGGTTACTTTGTAATTTAGAATAGGGTAGGGCATTTTTTTATTTTGGGGGGCTTTATTATTTTATTAGGGGGCTTAGATTAGGTGTAATTAGTTTAAACTTCTTGTAATTCTTTTTTATTTTCTGTAATTTAGTGTTTGGTTTTTTTGTACTATAGTTTAGTTTATTTAATTTTATTTAATTTTAGGTAATTGTTGTTAATTTATTTAATTTATTTATTGATAGTGTAGTGTTAGGTTTAATTGTAACTTAGGTTAGGATTTATTTTACAGGTCATTTTGTAAGTATTTTAGCTAGGTAGTTATTAAATACTTAATAACTATTTAATAACTATTGTACCTAGTTAAAATAAATACAAAGTTGCCTGTAAAATAAAAATAAATCCTAAAATAGCTACAATATAATTATTAGTTATATTGTAGCTATCTTAGGGTTTATTGTACAGGCAAGTATTTAGTTTTAAATAGGATTAATTTAGTTAATACGAGTAATATAATTTAGATTTATTAAAATAATATTTAAGTTAGGGGGGGTAGGGATAGTGTTAGACTTAGGTTTAGGGGTTAATAATTTTAATATAGGTGGCAGTGGTATAGGGGGGCAGGATAGGGGTTAATAACTTTAATATAGGTGGCGGCGGTATAGGGGGGGCAGGATAGGGGTTAATAACTTTAATATAGGTGGCGGCGGGGTCCGGGAGCGGCGGTTTAGGGGTTAAACAATTTATTTAGTTGCGGCGGGGTCCGGGATCCGCAGGATAGGGGTTAATAAGTTTATGTAGGTGGCGGCAGTAGAGGGGGCGGCAGATTAGGGGTTAATATGTATAATGTAGATGGCGGCGTGGTCCGGGAGCGGCGGTTTAGGGGTTAACATGTTTATTATAGTTGCGGCGGGGTCCGGGAGCTGCGGTTTAGGGGTTAACATGTTTATTATAGTTGCGGCAGGGTCCAGGAGCGGCGGTTTAGGGGTTAACATGATTAATATAGTTGCGGCAGGGTCCAGGAGCGGCGGTTTAGGGGTTAACATGATTAATATAGTTGCGGCGGGGTCCGGGAGCGGCGGTTTAGGGGGTAATAAGTTTATTTAGTTGCGGCGGTGTAGGGGGGGCAGATTAGGGGTGTTTAGACTCGGGGTACATGTTAGGGTGTTAGGTGCAGACATCTCCCATAGGGATCAATGGGATATCGGGCAGCAGCGAACATGAGCTTTCGCTATGGTCAGACTCCCATTGATTCCTATGGGATCCGCCGCCTCCAGGGTGGCGGATTGAAATCCAGGTACGCTGGCCCGGAATAGTGGCGAGCGTACCTGGTAGTAGTTTGATAACTACCAAAAGAAGTCAGATTGTGCCGAACTTGCGTTCGGAACATCTGTAGTGACGTAACCATCGATCTGTGTCGGACTGAATCCGGCGGATCGTAGGTTACGTCACTATATTCTACTTTTGCCGGGCAGTAGGGCTTGATAACTATGGCAAATCAGCCTCGCCACAAATACGCTGCGGAATTCCAGCGTATTTGCGGTTGACGGCTTGATAACTAGAGGCCTAAGCCTTGTTCAGGAGCCACAGAGAACTGCTAGTTCTAAGTAGGAAACAACCAGTGATCCAGTTAGCAGCACCAGTTTCACAAACCCACAAATCACCAGCTATATTCGGAACCAAAACTGTAATTCTTGCTGGATCTCAAGTGTGACTTTACCTATGTGTTTAACACACATGCAGGGGATAAAAATATTGAGTTCAAAAGTAAATAGTGCAAAAACTATGCTCTAACAAATTAGTGTATGCCACTTTTTCTTTACAATGTCCCTTTAACTGAAAGGGACAGTCTACTCCAGAATTTTTATTGTTAAAAAGATAGATACAGTAATCCATTTATTACCCGTTCCCCAGTTTTGCACAACCAACACTGTTATATTAATATATACGTTTTACCTCTGTGATTACAGTGAGTCTAAGCCTCTGCAGACTGCCTCCCTTATCTCAGTTCTTTTGACAGACTAGCATTTTAGCCAATCAGTACTGACTCATAAATAACTCCACGGGAGTGAGCACAATGATATCTATATGGCACACAAGAATTAATGCCCTCTAGCTGGGAAAAACTGTCAAATGCATCCATTTGAGGGGCGGCCTTCAAGGGCTTAGAAATTAGCATATGAGCCTACCAAGGTTTAGCTTTCAAGAAAGAATTCCAAGAGAGCAAAGGGAATTTGATGATAAAAGTGAATTGGAAAGCTGTTTAAAACTACATGCCCTATCTGAATCATGAAAGTGTATTTTTGACTAGACTGTCCCTTTGAAAGCTGTTTAAACTGGTATTAGAACTGGAAATGATGTCTGTTACATACTGAGGGGTTATTTTTCATTGGTTGGTTGGCTGATAAAATAAAATAGGTATCACAAAGAAATATTTCATCAATGTCTTTGCAAGTTATATAACATGTTAACTCTTTTGCTGACAGAGGGTGCTGCAATGCATTGCAGGCTACCAGCTGTGGCCACCAACTAGGTAAAGATATCTAGGTACTGAGTAGCTTATGTAATTGCACAGATGTTAAATGTACTGTGCCTAGTGTACCACTAAAAGTGCAGCCTGGTAACATGCATTTGTATATCAGTTATGTCACCCAAATATAGAACTATACTGAGATATGCTGAATCTGTGAAAAAAAAGTGACAGGGACAGAAGAGATAATGATTGAGGGTTATGGGGTACAAAGCAGACAGGGGATTGTGAAATGCGTCGGAAACATGAGACTCTCCTGCTGAAGGGATAAAAGCTGAGAACCACATAGGGAGGAACATGAGATGGACAGATGAGCTATGCCGAGATGTAAAAAGAGAGGATAGGGCAGGAGAAATGGGATACATGAAATAAAAGAGAAAAATACAAAGGAACAAGATAAGGGGGTTAGATGCATGGATAGGATGGATGGTGGAGAGGGGGAGATGGGAGATGGAGGAGCAGAATCTTTTGGGAAAGTGTTGTCATAGCAACAGAGAAAGATAGAACATCTCCTCCGGGAGCGGTTTCCATGGCAGCCCATCTTTGTAACGGAGACAGGGGAGAGGAGAGAGAGAGTCTGGGAAAAATACAAACGTACAATAGAGTGTCAAGTGGGTTATCAGAGAGACCTTGAGAAACGTAGAGAGATAAACTACCAATAACCCTTTGCTTGCCCTACAAAATGTCACTGCTACTTCTGGCAGACAAAGTGTTAAAGAGACAATCTACTTGAAAAATATTATTGTTTAAAAAGATAGATAATCCCTTTATTACCCATTCCTCAGTTTTGCATGACCAACACTCTAATATTAATAAAGTTTTTACCTCTGTGATTACCTTGTATCTAAGCCTCTGCAGACTGCCCCCTTATTTCAGTTCTTTGTCAGACTTGCATTTTAGCCAATCGGTGCTGACTCATAAACAACTCCATGGGAGTGAGCACAATGTTATCTATATGACGCACATGAACTAGCGCTGTCTGGCTCTGAAAAGTGAATAAAATGCTCTAAGATAAGAAGCGTCCTTCAACGGCTTATAAATAAGTTGTTTTAAATTGCATGCCCTATCTAAATCATGACTGTCCCTTTAAACATCAGTGGCAACATTCTGTGCACCTTGTAGTGTGGTACAGTCAGGTGCTAACCTTGTGTCAGTGACCTCTGTGTGGTTCAGAGAAAGTTCGGCTGTCAACAGAGGTTGTCAAGGTAACAGGATTGGCAAACATCCTTTACAAGACAGATTCTTAAAAGTTCAAATTTTGTGTGTTTATTCCTATTACATCAAAATTATTAAATGACCAAGTGATTGTAGAGCCCTTTATTTTATAATGATATAAGGAAATGTCTTTATATAACTTGCAGTGAAATAAAAACTTATCACTATGAACAAACAGCAATGAAACAGGAAATATGATTTGTAAGAAAGAAAGTTAAATCCGTATTACATAGTGTATATGACACACACGTGAATGAAAGAATGGAGGACCCCAATGTAGAGTGCAGTTGTGTTACAGCAGATCCTACCCCCCCCCCCACACACACACACACACACACACACACACACAACATGCTACACACATTGCATTCCTTTAAAACAGTGCAGGATGTCATTTTAATTTATTATGAAACAAATATTTTTATGCATAATTTTGTACTGCAGTTCTTAATTGCTGTTATGTAGAATTCAAATAAAATTACTTTACAGGGACATGGAGCCCAATTTTTTTCTTTAATGATTCAGACAGATTTAGCAGTGCACTGGTGCTCCCAAGCCTTCCTCGGTGTGTAATTCAACAAATGATAGCAAAGAACAAAGAAAATTGCATATGAGAAGTTCATTGAAAAATTACTTAAAAGTGTATGCGCTACATGAATCAAAATGTTATACTTAACTTTAATGTCTGTTTAATGTCACATTAAGCAAATAAGTCGCATAATTCAGTAAGAGAAATGTCTTTTTTTAATAAGTCAAATCCAAAATGATCAAAGAAAAAAAATTTGCACAATTTTACAGTTTCAAAATTAAAATTGCAAGAATCAGCTAGAGCATGTAATTGTAAGACACTTTTAAAATCACTTCTCTTTTCAAATGTGCTTTGTTCTCTTGGTATCCATTGCTGAAAATGAATACGCACATATCCTACACTAGTGGGAGCTAGCTGCTTATTGGTGCCTGTGTTCTGGTAAGAGACCGAACTTTTGAAAAGAGCGAACCATGTCACTTCCTGTGACGTTACATCAGCTGTTGTACACATTTTGGCCCTAATGCGCATGCGTGTCAGCGTCATCACATACCTGGCCGCATACGTCACTGTTAAACTATTTAGACCTGTGAAATTCCGAAACCTTTCTAAAGCGCATGCGTTGGATTTTGTATCACAAATGGGGGGGTTTATGGAAAGCTGTTTATTCGTCTCCTCGGCAATATTCGGAACACCGCCCCCCCCCCCCCAGTGCAAATACTCCCTTTAAGCCGAGTCTCCGTGCGTGTATGACAAACAGCCACTCGGCTATCGCCACTTCTTCTTCTGCAGATCCGATGCTTACTGCTGCAACAAATGTTTAAACAATGACATTGAAGGGAGCCTGTGAAAAGCTGCATTGGATCAGCAGAAGAAGCAGTGGGGATAGCCGAGTGGCTGTTTGTCATGCACGCACGGAGACTCAGCTTAATGGGAGTAGTTGCAGTGGGGGGGGGGGGCGGACTTCCGAATATTGCCGAGGAGATGAATAAACATCGTTCCATAAACCCCCCCATTTGTGATAGAAAATCCCACGCATGCGCTATCTAGCGCTGCGGAATCTGTTGGCGCTCTACAAATAACCGATAATAATAATATAGAAAGGCTTCTCAATTTCACAGGTCTAAATAGTTTACCAGTGACGTATGCGGCCAGGTATGTGATGACGCTGGCACGCATGCGCATTAGGGCCAAAAGTGTAAAACAGCTGATGTAACATCACAGGAAGTGACATGGTTCACTCTTTTCAAAAGTTTGGCCTCTTACCAGAACACCTGCATACATTTATCTTTTGTGATTGGTTAACTAGATGTGTTCAGCTAACTGTCAGTAGTGCAATGTTCTTCCTTCAACAAATGATAACAAGAGAATGAATTAATCATATTTCATAATAAAAGAACATTTTAAAGTTATTTAAAATTGTACGCTGTACCCAACTCATGAATAACATTCTTTGGTTTCCCTGTCCCTTTAAGTTATACAATGTGTTCTGGGATAGTCCTAGTATTTGGTGTGTATATTTATATATATATATGCTTTTTTTGTCTAGTGCATCTCAGCATGGCGTCCACAGCTGGCACTATTTTGTGGCCGGGTGCCCCTGCATATGGACCTGATGAGTGGAGACTGGGTGCCAGACCCTCGTGGAATATGCAGCTGTCTTGGGAGCAAGGAAGAGATTTTACAGTACTGCAGACAGGTGAGTGCTATCTGCATCTGAACCCACTGTCTGGGGGGAATAGATAAAAGTCAAGCCCACTTAATGCCAAACTAATCCCCCAACCTAATGCCTGCTCAGGTGATTTTTTTTTTTACTTCCTGTTCCAATCCATTGGAAGAGCCATCAGCTGGTATCAGTAACCAATATTATAGCGAAAATGTCCCAAACTATAGACAGTGCAAAACATGTAGGCGCCCCTGTTTCTTCTAGGCTGCTGCTGATAGCCTCCAAATGATGAACCACGGTCTGCTCTCCAAAACTATGTCCACTCATTCACTGAAATACAAAAACACAAGAAGGTGCTCCAATGGCTCAATATCTCAAATTCACAGTTAAGCCTAGGTCCCAAAGTTTTTCCTTAAAGGGACATGACACCCACATTTTTTCTTTCATGATTTAGGAGGAGAATGCAATTTTAAACATCTTTCTAATTTACTTATATTATCTATTATGTTTTATTATGTTGCTATTCTTTGTTGAAAAGCATATCTAGATATGCTCAGTAGCTGCTGATTGGTTGCTGCACATAGAAGCCTCGTGTGATTGGCTAACCATGTGCATTGCTTTTTCTTCAACTAAGGATATCTAAAAAATGAAGCAAAATAAATAATAGAAGTAAATTGTAATGTTGTTTGAATTTCTATTCTCTATCTGAATCATGATAGAAAAATTTTGGGTTTAGTGGCCCTTTAAGTAAAAATCTCAATTCATAGCATGTTAAAGGCACATAAAAGTCAAATTAAATTAAATACTGTGACACTGATAATCAGAAACTCACCAAGCAAAAATGCTGATTGCCCACAAAAGTTGTCACCTTCTTGCCCCAGAAATGGAGGTATGTGATATAATATAACATAATGTTCTTTGGTGGTTTATGTTTGAAATTGTTATGCTTTTTAACATTTGATTGGGAATTTAAACTCTGGCATTAACATAAAAAAATAAATTCCTTTAAATAAATTATAATGTTTAACATCTGCAGCTGCCATTTTTATATCAACCATATTGTTTTTAGAGGGTCATGTGACTTATCACATGACCTGCTCTTGCCCCTCCTGCAGGTACCTGTGACCTTAAAGGGACACTGTACCCAAATTTTTTCTTTCATGATTCAGATAGAGCATGCAATTTTAAGCATCTTTCTAATTTACTCCTATTGTCAAATTTTCTTTATTCTCTTGGTATCTATATTTGAAAAGCAAGAATTTAAGATTAGATGCCGGCCCATTTTTGGTGAACAACTTGGGTTGTCCTTGCTGATTGGACAGCACCAATAAACAAGTGCTGTCCATGGTTCTGAACCACAAATTGGCTGGCTCCTTAGCTTAGATGTCTTCTTTTTCAAATAAAGAAAGCAAGAGAACGAAGAAAAATTGATAATAGGAGTAAATTAGAAAGTTGCTTAAAATTGCTTGCTCTATATGAATCACAAAAGAAAAAATTTGGGTTCAGTGTCCCTTTAACCTATGCATTTTGCATTCCCAAAGCATTATTTTAAATGGCACAAATATTTTGTTAGGAGCCTGTATATACAGCAGTCTTATAGTTTGGAATCTGTGATCAATATTGATTATAAAAATGCCCAGGTACAATGATTTAGTTATTTTCCTGTGCCTGCAGTAGGCTGACTACCATTGCTTTTTGCCCTGTGTCTCTGCAGGTTTACCCTGAGCTGCAAATCACCGGAGTTGCTGAAGCTGCTACGACAGTTACAGTGACCAATTGGTGTCCGAAGCAAAGGTTAGAGTGCAAAGGTCACCAGCACATTGTGGTCCCATATCACTGCCTGGGTATGTGACAATGATGAATTCCTTGCTGTTGTCTCACTGTATATTTATTTTTTTGCTTTTACTAAACGCTATATTATAATTATTATTATTACACCTTTGTTTAGCGTTAGATATTTCACATAATTTGCGCTCCCTCTCTGTTTGCCATTTTATTTTTAACATCTTTTTGAGAGATTTTTTTCATGTATCTGCACTTAAAGGGACATAGAACTTAAAAATTAAATTGCTTGAGTCTTCGCCATTGTAATAAATGTTCCTGAGCAGGCATGGTGTTTGAATGTAGGTGCACAAGGCATATGTACATATGCTCCATGCACAGTAAAATGCACAGTAAAAGCTCTTACTGAAACATAACATCATAACGTTTGTTAGAAGCATTTTTGTTAATGCACGTACTTGTAGAATATAATCATCTACAGCAATTGAGTGAAGAGCTTTGCTGTTAATCCCAAGCCATAACGTTTGTATCCTCAGTAAAATCTAGGCCTTTCTGTGGCACATTTAATGTAGCAAATGTTAATTTCTTTCTGATCTCTTATCTTCTTCATAGCAGAAAGTCAGCGAAGTCCCCTTAGAAGTCTATCCAGTTCCTCTAGTGACACAGGTCTTACCAGCCTCCCGAGCGCCACCAGTTCCTATTCACTGCCTCTGATTTACATGAAACCAAAAACGTTCCTTTCATGATTCAGATAGAGATGAGAATTCTAAACAGCTTTCCAATTTAATATCAAATAATAGCAAACTTTGTTCTCTTGTTGAAGGAACAGCAATGCACTACTGGGAGCTAGCTGAACACATTAAGTGAGCCAATGACAAAAGGCATATATGTGCAGCCACCAATCAGCAGCTAGCTCCCAGCAGTGCATTGCTGTTCCTGAGCCTATGTATTCTCTTCAACAAAGGATACCAAGAGAATGAAGCACATTTAATAATGGAAGTAAATTGGAAAGTTTAAAATTTTATGTTTTATCTGATCTGAATTATGAATGAAAAATGTTGTGTTTCATGTCCCTTTAAAAGAACATTAAACACTAAGGACTAGATTACAAGTTATGCGCAGACTTAAGTGCGCTTTCGTTTGGGTAAAATAGCGACTTTACTGTGCACTCATAATTTTATTAATATTACAAGTTGTGAGTAAATGTGATCGCAGTTTGTGCTTTGGTTCATACCGCTTTTGAAAAGCTGTTGTTAACCAAAGAGCGACCCTAAAAAGTTCCTTCCTCCTCTCCTTCCTCCTCTCCTTCCCTCTCTCCTTCCTCCCTCCTCTCCTTCATTCCTTCCCTCCCTCTTTCCTTCTAACCTTCCCTCCCTCCTCTCCATTCCTTCCCTCCCTCCTTCTCTCCTTCCTTCCTTCATTCCTTCCCTCCCTCCTCTCCTTCCCTCCCTTCTCTCCTTCCCTCCCTTCTCTCCTTCATTCCTTCCCTCCCTCCTTCTCTCCTTCCGTCCCTCCTCTCCTTCTCTCCTTCCCTCCCTCCTCTCCTTCCCCCCCTTCTCTCCTTCATTCCTTCCTTCCCTCCCTCCTTCCTTCTCTCCTTCCCTCCCTTCTCTCCTTCATTACTTCCTTCTCTCCTTCCCTCCCTTCTCTCCTTCATTCCTTCCTTCTCTCCTTCATTCCTTCCCTCCCTCCTTCCTTATCTCCTTCCTTCCTTCCCTCCCTCCTTCCTTATCTCCTTCCTTCCTTCCCTCCCTCTTCTCCTTCCTTCTCTCTTTCCCTCCCTCCTCTCCTTCCTTCCCTCCTTCTCTCCTTCCTTCTTTCTCTCCTACCCTCCCTCATATCCTTCCTTCTCTCTTTCCCTCCCTCCTCTCCTTCCTTCTCTCCTTCCCTCCCTCCTCTCCTTCATTCCATCCCTCCCTCCTTCTCTCCTTCCTTCCTTCTCTCCTACCCTCCCTCCACTCCTTCCTTCTCTCTTTCCCTCCCTCCTCTCCTTCCCTCCCTCCTCTCCTTCCTTCTCTCCTTCCCTCCTCTCCTTCATTCCTTCCCTCCCTCCTTCTCTCCTTCCTTCTTTCTCTCCCTCCTCTCCTTCCCTCCCTCCTCTCCTTCATTCCGTCCCTCCCTCCTCTCCTTCCTTCCTTCTCTCCTACCCTCCCTCCTCTCCTTCCCTCTCTCCTTCCTTCTTTCTCTCCTACCCTCTCTCCTCTCCTTCCCTCCCTCCCTCCTCTCTTTCCTTCTTTCCTTCCCTCCCTCCTCTCCTTCATTCCTTCCCTCTCTCCTTCTCTCCTTCCTTCTTTCTCTCCTACCTTCCCTCCTCTCCTTCCCTCCCTCCTCTCCTTCTTTCTCTCCTACCCTCCCTCCTCTCCTTCCTTCCCTCCCTCCCTCCCTCCCTCCTCTCCTTCCTTCCTTCTCTCCTTCCTTCCTTCTTTCATTCCATCTCTTTCCCTGAGCTCTCTTTCTCTTCTTACCTACTCTCTCTTTCTGGCAGTAGGTGAGTTTGTCAGTGATGCTCTTTTGGTACCAGACAAGTGCCGGTTCCTGCACCGTGAGCAGATGGATGTGTGTGAGAGTTACCAGCACTGGCATGAGACAGCCCGTGGGGTGAGTGGCCCTGCTTTCTTACTTACATTTCTTAGGGATGGCCCTAGAACTCTCTGTGAATACAGGTTATCCTTCCTATAGAGACCAGTAGATACGCTGCTCCTTTTGTGCTCAGGTAGACATCCTGAAGTAAACGTTAAAGGGACATTTTACATTACCACCCCCATAGAACAACCACTGGTTAAAGCTTTATATTATAGTCTGTTATATATGGAAATAATGTACGTAATAAATTCTCCTTCTACAGTAAATCAACTGCAATAGTCAAAAATATATAGATCAGTGATTTACAAACTTGGCATTTGTGGACCACAAGCAAAGAGATAGTAGTATTCTGATGTCCCTGCTGTTTTCAGGGGCCAGACTTGGACATTCCTAAGTTAGCAGGTCAGAGATCACAACTGTACAGTAACTTTGACAGTGCTGTATGTTACAGGCATGTGCTGCCGAAGACCTGGATCTACACAGCTATGGCATGTTGCTCCCGTGTCACCCTGATCATTTTCGTGGAGTAGAATATGTTTGTTGCCCAACTCGACACCCACCACGACCAGAGCCCACCAAGGGACAACCATACACTGAGACAGAGCCACAGGACACAGAGAAAGGGTAAGAGGCAAGGTCTTACTGTAACTAGGCACTGCCACGGGTATGTTATTCTGTGAGTGGGCACTGTCAGGGTGAGATCACACTGTCACTGAGCACTGCCAGGGGAAGTCATGAGGTGTCTGATCAATGTAAAGGGGGTGGCACACTGTCACTAGGTCCACTGCCAGACGGAGGTCCCACTGTTACTGAGCACTGCTATGGGGTGAACATCTTATGGGTGTTAGGGGAGGTCACACTGTCACTGAGCACTGCTATGGGGTGAACATCTTATAGGTGTTAGGGGAGGTCACACTGTCACTGAGCACTGCTATGGGGTGACCATCTTATGGGTGTTAGGGGAGGTCACATTGTCACTGAGCACTGCTATGGGGTGAACACCTTATGGGTGCCAGCGGGTGGTCACACTGTCACTGAGCACTGCTATGGGGTGAACATCTTATAGGTGCCAGCGGGAGGTCACACTGTCACTGAGTTTTGTCAGGTAGAAATAACACTTTGACTGGGTGCTTTTAAAGTGTCACACATTAGTTTGTGAATGGGATCTACTGGGAATGTCACACTATCAGTGGGCATTTTAAGGGGTCAGACTGTGACTGGACTCTGTTGGTGGACGTCACACAGCTGATGCCACATTATATTTTTATCAGAGATGATGGTGAGGCTGATGAGGATATTGCTGAAGTAATAGAGGAGGACGGAGAAGACACAGTAGGGGCTGATGCAGATCAGAACTCGCATGTACCGTGGGATGATTATTTTGTGGGACAAAGATACGAGGAGGAGACAACCAGTGCTGCCCCCACTCATCCCCCAGAGGTGAAAGGTCAGACACCTGTCTACGTTTTTTTTTATATATATTTGTTTTTTAAAAACTAGTCCTAAAGCCCGTGCACACGGGTCATTTTTTGTAGTACAGCGGTCCCACCCCTTGCTCTCTCTCTTCCCCCTCTCTTTTGCTCTCTCTCCTCCTCTCTTTTGCTCTCTCTCTCCCCCCTCTCTTTTGCTCTCTCTCTCCCCCCTCTCGTTTGCTCTCTCTCTCCCCCTCTCTTTTGCGCTCTCTCTCTCCCCCTCTCTTTTGCGCTCTCTCTTTCTCCCCTCTCTTTTGTTCTCTCTTCCCCTCTCTTTTGCTCTCTCTCCCCCCTCTCTTTTGCTCTCTCTCCCCCTCTCTTTTGCTCTCTTTCTATCTCCCCCCTCTCTTTTGCTCTCTCCCCCTCTCTTTTGCTCTCTCCCCCTCTCTTTTGCTTTCTCTCTCCCCCCTCTTTTGCTTTCTCTCTCCCCCCTCTTTTGCTTTCTCTCTCCCACCTATTTTGTTCTCTCTCCCCCCTCTTTTGCTCTCTCTCCCTTCTCTTTTTTGCTCTCTCTCTCCCCCTCTCTTTTGTGCTCCCCTCTCTCCTTTGCGCTCTCTCCCCCCTCTCCTTTGCTCTCTCTCTCCCTTGCTCTCTCTCCCCCCTCTCTTTTGTTCTCCCCCTCTCTTTTGTTCTCCCCCTCTCCTTTGTTCTCTCTCCCCCTCTCCTTTGCTCTCTCTCCCTCTCTCCTTTGCTCTCTCTCCCCCCTCTCCTTTGCTCTCTCTTCCCCCCTCTCCTTTGCTCTCTCTTCCCCCCTCTCCTTTGCTCTCCCTCCCCCCTCTCCTTTGCTCTCGCTCCCCCCTCTCCTTTGCTCTCGCTCCCTTCTCTCCTTTGCTCTCTCTCCCCCCTCTCCTTTGCTCTCTCTCCCCCTCTACTTTGATCTCTCTCCCCCTCTACTTTGATCTCTCTCCCCTCTCACTTTTGCTCTCCCTCCCCCCTCTCTTTTGCTCTCAATCCACCCTCTCCTTCGCTCTCTCTCCCCCCTCTACTTTGCTCTCTTCCCCCCCTCTACTTTGCTCTCTTCCCCCCCTCTCTTTTGCTTTCTTTCCCCCCTCTCTTTTGCTCTCTTTCCCCCTCTCTTTTGCTCTCTTTCTCTCTCCCCCTTTCTTTTGCTCTCTCTCTCTCCCTCTTTCTTTTGCTCTCTCTCTCCCCCTCTCTTTTGCTCTCTCCCCCTCTTTTGCTCTCTCCCCCCTCTTTTGCTCTCTCTCCACTCTTTTTTTTTGCCCTCTCTCCCCCTCTCTTTTGCTCCCTCTCCCCCCTCTCTTTTTGCTCCCTCTCCCCTCTCTCTTTTGCCCTCTCTCCCCCTCTCTTTTGCTCTCTCTCCCCCCTCTCTTTTGCTATCCCCTCTCTCCTTTGCTCTCTCTCCTCCCTCTCGTTTTCTCTCCCCTCTCTCTTTTGCCCTCTCTCCCCTCTCTTGTTTGCCCTCTCTCCCCCCTCTCTTTTGCTATCCCCTCTCTCCTTTGCTCTCTCTCCCCCCTCCTTTGCTCTCTCTCCCCCCTCTCCTTTGCTCTCTCCCCCCCCTCTCTCCTTTGCTCTCTCCCCCCTCTCCTTTGCTCGCTCTCCCCCCTCTCCTTTGCTCTCTCTCCCCCTCTCCTTTGCTCTCTCTCCCCCTCTCCTTTGCTCTCTCTGTCCCCTCTCCTTTGCTTTCTCTCCCCCCTCTCCTTTGCTCTCCCTCTCTCCTTTGCTCTCTCTCCCCCCTCTCTTTTGCTCTCTCTACCCCCTCTCTTTTGCTCTCCCCCCTCTCCTTTGCTCTCTCTGTCCCCTCTCCTTTGCTTTCTCTCCCCCCTCTCCTTTGCTCTCCCTCTCTCCTTTGCTCTCTCTCCCCCCTCTCTTTTGCGCTCTCTCTCCCCCTCTCCTTTGCTCTCTCTCCCCCTTCTCTTTTGCTCTCGCCCCTCTCCTTTGCTCTCTCTCGCCCCTCTCCTTTGCTCTCTCTCCCCCTCTCATTTGCTCTCTCCCCTCTCTTTTGCTCTATCTCTACTTTCTTTTGCTTTCTCCCCCTCTCTTTAACTCTCTCTCCCTCCTCTCTTTCTCTCTCCCTCCTCTCTTTCTCTCTCCCTCCTCTCTTTCTCTCTCCCTCCTCTATTTCTCTCTCCCCCTCTCTTTCTCTCTCCCCTCTCTCCTTTGCTTTCTCTCCCACCTCTCCTTTGCTCTCTCTCCCCTCTCTCCTTTGCTTTCTCTCCCACCTCTCCTTTGCTCTCTCTCCCCCCTATCCTTTGCTCTCTCTGTCCCCTCTCCTTTGCTCTCTCTGTCCCCTCTCCTTTGCTTTCTCTCCCCCCTCTCCTTTGCTCTTCCTCTCTCCTTTGCTCTCTCTCCAACCTCTCCTTTGCTCTCTCTACCCCCTCTCTTTTGCTCTCCCTCCCCCCTCTCCTTTGCTCTCTCTCCCCCTCTCCTTTGCTCTCTCTCCCCCTTCTCTTTTGCTCTCCCCTCTCTCCTTTGCTCTCTCTCGCCCCTCTCCTTTGCTCTCTCTCCCCCTCTCATTTGCTCTCTCCCCTCTCTTTGGCTCTCTATCTCCTTTCTTTTGCTTTCTCCCCCCTCTCTTTAACTCTCTCTCCCTCCTCTCTTTATCTCTCCCTCCTATCTTTCTCTCTCCCTCCTCTCTTTCTCTCTCCCTCCTCTCTTTCTCTCTCCCCCTCTCTTTTGCTCTCTCTCCCCTCTCTCCTTTGCTCTCTCTCCCCTCTCTCCTTTGCTTTCTCTCCCACCTCTCTTTTGCTCTCTCTCCCCCCTCTCCTTTGCTCTCTCTCCCCCCTCTCCTTTGCTCTCTCTCCCCCTCTCCTTTGCTCTCCTTCCCCCTCTCCTTTGCTCTCTTTCCCCCCTCTCCTTTGCTCTCTCTCCCCCCTATCCTTTGCTCTCTCTCCCCCTCTACTTTGCTTTCTCTCCCCCCTCTCCTTTGCTTTCTCTCCCCCCTCTCCTTTGCTCTCTGTCCCCCCTCTCTTTTGCTCTCCCTCTCACCTTTGCTCTCTCTCCCCCTCTCCTTTGCTCTCTCTCCCCCTCTCCTTTGCTCTCTTCCCCCCTCTCCTTTGCTCTCTTTTCCCCCTCTCCTTTGCTCTCTTTCCCCCCTCTCCTTTGCTCTCTCTCCCCCCTCTCCTTTGCTCTCTCTCCCCCTCTCCTTTGCTCTCTCTCCCCCTCTCCTTTGCTTTCTCTCCCCCCTCTCTTTTGCTCTCTCTCCCCCCTCTCTTTTGCTCTCCCTCTCACCTTTGCTCTCTCTCCCCCCTCTCCTTTGCTCTCTCTACCCCCTCTATTTTGCTCTCTCTCCCCCTCTCTTTTGCTCTCCATCCCCCCTCTCCTTTGCTCTCTCTCCTCCCTCTCTTTTGCCCTCCCCTCTCTCCTTTGCTCTCTCTCACCCCTCTCCTTTGCTCTCTCTCCCCTTTCTTTTGCTTTCTCCCCCCTCTCTTTAACTCTCTCTCCCTCCTCTCTTTCTCTCTCCCTCCTCTCTTTCTCTCTCCCCCTCACTTTCTCTCTCCCCCTCTCTTTTGCTCTCTCTCCCCTCTCTTTTGCTCTCTCTCTCCCCTCTCTTTTCCATTCTCTCCCCTCTCTGTAACTCTCTCTCCCCCCTCTCTTTTGCTCTCTTTCTATCCCCCCCCCTATTTTCCTCTCTTTTCCATTCTCCCCCCTCTCTTTTGCTCTCTCTCCCCCTCTCATTTGCTTTCTCCCATCTCTTTTGCTCTCTCCCCCCTCTCTTTAACTCTCTCCCCCCTCTCTTTAGCTCTCTCTCCCCCTCTCTTTCTCTCTCCCCCTCTCTTTTGCTCTCTCTCTTCCTCTCTTTCTCTCTCCCCCTCTCTTTTGCTCTCTCTCCCCTCTCTTTTGCTCTCTCTCCCCTTTTTTTTGCATTCTCTCCCCTCTCTTTAACTCTCTCTCTCCCCTCTCTTTAACTCTCTCTCTTCCCCCTCTCTTTTGTCCCCTCTATCTCTCCCCACTCTTTGTCGCTCTCAGGCCACGTCCACTCCCAGTCCAGCCACACCCCCATCGCGGCACTCCCCCTCACCACGCCCGCTCCACCTGACCACGCCCACGCCCCCTGCAAGGGCCGATCAAATCTGAAGTTGATCCTAAAGGCCAGGTATGTTTGTCCTTGCGCAGTCTCTACTGCGCATGACTGCATCTGACAAACACACTTAGCCTTTTATATTATAGGATGATTAAAGGAGCCTTAAAGTCAATTTTATAAATGCATAGTATATACATCAGTAATTAGGCAATGTTTTGTTAGCTACATTTGTAAGATTTGACAAATCTGCAGCAGTCCAGGTATGCAATGCTTAAAACCCTCTTGAGTATGTTTAACTGATCTCTTTCCTATAGCCAATGAGAGGCCAAATGTACATTAGCTTGTGCACTTAAGCAATTACTATATAGCATGTAGCTGGGTCAGGAACTGTATCAAGGATGTTCTCCTTTGTAGAGGGTGGGGGTCAAATTGAAAAAATACTAATTGGCAAGGTAAATTACATGAAAAGCAGGCATAATAAATAATACATTGTTTGTATAATGCTTAAAGGGACAGTCTAGTCAAAATTAAACAAAATGTCATGATTCAGATAGGGCAATTTTAAACAGCTGTCCTATTTATTTTTTTCATTTAATGTGCTTTGTTCTCTTGGTATTCTTTGTTGAAATGTAAACCTAGTTAGGTTAATTTGCTAATTTCTAAGCCCTTAAAGGTTGCTTTTTATCTCTGTGCATTTTGACAGTTTTTCACAGCTAGGCAGTCTAGTGTATAGATAACATTGTACTCACCCCCGTAGAGTTATTTATGAGTCAGCACTGATTGGCTAAAATGCTAGTCTGTCAAAAGAACTGAGATAAGGATCAGTCTGCAGAGGCTTAGATACAAGGTAATGACAGAGGTAAAAGGTGTATTATTATAACTGTGTTGGTTATAAAAAAAAATGGGGAATGGGTAATAAAGGGAATATCTACAGTATCTGTTTAAACAATAAAAATGATTGAGAAAACTGTCCCTTTTAAAGAGGCTTTTTATGGGGGATTCAATTCTGAACGTAATGCCTTTTCATTTTCCTCTGTAAGTCTTTTGGCTCTGACAACATTCTTACATTTTACATCTGAAACCTGAAGTAAAATGTAGTTTAAACAACATAATGTCCTTCTGTTGCACAATAATGACACGGCCCCCCCCCACGTTTTCTCACAGTTTCCCGTCCAACTGATGGAGTTGATATCTACTTTGAGTCACCGCGGGAGGGTTCTGAACACGCCAACTTTCTTCGTGCAATAATGGAGCTGGAGGAGCGACGCATGAAGCAGATCAACGAGGTCAGGAGAGTTTGCTTGGCTGAGTTGCACACTGACCTCAGGCTTCATTTGTTTTCATAAGTGCAAAGGGATTTAAAGGGAGACTAAAGTCAACATTATACCTTTATGATTCAGACAGAGCATGCATTTTAAAGAAAATCATTACCATATTGTATTATTACATTGTGCACAGTCTTAATATTCACAATTTCTGAGGCAACATGTTCCGCATTTGCAAGTCTTCTAACTGTGTGTGTGTATATATATATAAGTCTGTGATTGGCTGATGACTGTCACATGATACAGGAGGTTTTTCCAGAAAGGGGGGCAAAAATATGAAACGTGGCTAAAATGCTACTAGTACCAGGAAAAAGCATACTAGTTTACTAGTACACTTTAAATTTTAGGGTCACTATTTGCTAAACACATTTGTATAAAAATAAACCTAAAGGAACAATTTCCTGTATATTTTATACTCTGCAACTACTATAACAAGTCATTGGGGAGTGGGACACATTAAAGGGAAACCAGCTTTACATTACAATGTCCCTTTAAGGCACCCCTGCTTCTGGCTCTTTACATTGCCTTCAAATGTGTGCGCATGTCAATTATTCCTGTATGCCTTTAAAGGGACATAGTATTCTTTTTTTTTCTTTGGTGTATATGAATGAGCTGCAGTTAATCGTGTTAAAGTGAATCAAACAGGAAGTACAATATTATGTACAGCTGATTCATGGGACTCTGTTGTTCACTGGCTGAGAGAGACAACTCCCACAGAAACATCTAGCACAGGAACATACATATTTGAATTAGGGATAAAGAAGACAGCTTAACCTTATAGAACAGGATATGAATTGTTGCTAATTATCTCAGTAGGGAGACCACGTATCGTATTGCATCTATATAATAGAGAGGGGCAGATTTATTATTAGACAGACAGACAGTGAACAGGTAGTGAACCTCTCTGCCCTGGATAACAGTTTGTGCACACCATTAGCCACCTGTATTTATCATTGCACAATGAATGATCATTCAGTGACGCCCCCCTGCTTTCACGTAACCAATTGCGCGTGAGCAGAGCATCATCTCAACCACATCAATGAGGGAAATTCTGTATTCCTCAGAGGTGGCAGAGAGGGATTAGGTAGCAGCGATCTAAACCGCTGCTTTATAAATATCAGTTGCTGATGTGTATGAGTCAACCTGCAACCGATTCACTGTTTGATAAATCTGCCCAGTGTGTCAGATTTTGCTTTTAAATAAAGCTGTATTTGACACACAAATGGTGCATAGCGCATACCTGCCAATATTTAAATAAAAATTCAGCGACGATTTGCAGGTTATGGGAGTACTGACCACACCCATATACAACTTTATCAGCTTTGTCCTTCCTGCTCCACCCCAATACAAGAAATCTAAATTATCTACACATGCATTTAGTTCTATTCCTTAGTTATATAGTACTCTGTTTATCTTAAAGGGACAGTAAAGCCTACATTAAATGTTCATGATTCAGATTGAAGGTGCAATTTTATACAAGTTTCCAATTTACCTCTATCATCAACTATGCTTTGTTCTCTTGGTATCCTTTGTTAAAGAGCAAACCTAGATAGGCTGATAGAAATTTAGAGAGAGTGCACGTGTGTAGGAATTTATGGCGGCAGCATTTGCAACAATGTATAACATTGCCATAAGCATTGCTGCAAACACTGTTACCAGATGGCTAAAGACACATGCACACTCCTGAGCTCACCTGGATTATTCTTTAAAGAGACAGGAATCCCCACATTTTTCTTTTGTGGTTTGGATAGAACATACAATTTTAAACAACTTTCCAATTTAATTCTATAATCAAATTTGCTTCATTCTTTTGTTATCCTTTGCTGAAGGAACAGCATTGCACTACTGGCAGCTAGCTGAACACATCATGTCAGCCAATCACAAGAGACAACTGTGTGCAGGCACCAATCAGCAGCTAGCTCCCACTAGTGTAGGATATGTGCGTATTCTTTGTTAACAAGGGATACCAAGAGAACGAAGCACATTTGAAAATAGAAGTGAATTTAAAAGTGCCTTAAAATTACCTGCTGTATCTGAATCCTGCAAGTTTAATTTTTACTTTACTATCCCTTTAATGAAGGATACCCAAAGAACTAAGTAAAATTAATAATAGAAGTAAATGTGTTAAATTTGTTATGCTCTGTCCAATCCATTTAAATTTACAGTAATTTTGACTTTACTGTCCCTTTAATAAAATTGTTGCTATAAAGGGTCTGGGGAAGATTTCCTGGGTTCTTAGTGTATGTTTTAAAAGATTTAGAAAACAATTATTTCTACAAAGCGCGTAGCCATATGTTCTGCAGATGATTTCAGCTGTCTGGTACTAGTCCTGGATGGCTACGGCACCAATCACAGGGCAGTTGTTTTATGCTGATGTCTCTTCTGTCTCAGGTGATGAAGGAATGGGCTGAGGCAGATAACCAGGCTAAGAACCTGCCCAAATCTGACCGACAAGCACTGAATGAGGTGAGCAGGGTGGGAGGGATGAAACCAAATAAAAATCTAGTGAGCCATAAAAGCTGGAGTGATGTCACTGGTAATCACCAGTCATATTCTGTAAGGGAGCTTACACAAGTAACTGTTTTATTGTGAATGTGAGCTCTGATGAGGCAAAGTATTAAAGGGACATGAAACACAAAACAATTATTTCATGCAATCTTAAATAAGTTTCCAATTTACTTGGTTCTGAAGTTTGACATAAACTAATAGATATGTAAGATAAAATATGAATAAAATTAATGAATATGATAATGCACTACTATGCTATTTTCTCCACCTACAGTTTTTTTTTTTTTGCCTTTTTTACAAGTGACTTTTTATTTTAGGACTATTATAACATCTCATATGTATTCCCTTAAAGGGACAGTCTACTCCAAAAATTTTATTGTTTAAAAAGATAGATAATCCCTTTTTTACCCATTCCCCAGTTTTGCATAACCAGCACTGTTATATTAATACACTTTTAACCTCTGTGATTACGATGTATCTAAGCCTGTGCATCTTCCCACCTTATCACATGGCCGTTTATTATCTATTGACTTGCATTTTAATCAATTAGTGGTGTGTCCTGCACAACTCATGGGCGTGAGCACAATGTTATCTATATGGCCCACATGAACTAGTAGTCTCCTGTTGTGAAAAGCTAATAAAAAAACGTGATCAGAGGCTGTCTGCAGTCGATTAGAAACAGGCAGAACTTTAGAGGTTAAAATGTTATAAAATATATTTATTAATTAATTAGCAATGTTGGTGGTGCAAAGCTGGGGAATGGGTAGAAAAGGCGTTATCTAACTTTGTAAGCAATAGCAATTTTGGTGTAGACCGTCTCTTTAAATCACAAATACTTATTGATAAGAGATGTAGTAAATGTTAGATAAACAAAACATTCAATTCATACAGTATATCAGTATCAGTATGTATGCTCTGATTTGCAAAATATTAGCACTGACATTTTATTAACACAATTTATAAGGTACTGCAAATAAAGAGCAGTTCAGGTATATACCTCTTGAATAGCATGGTGGAATTTTTGTATCTGGTCTCCATTTCTGTGATTAATAAGGGACACGGCAGATGTAAATTGCATCACTACTACATGATATAATTAGGTTTGTTTGTTTTTATTTGATAACTAATATCTAATTGTTGTATTTTAGTGTTATAAAAATGCTGTTTTGTGCCATTTAGTAATGTACTACAAATGTCTATAGCTACAATTGATGAATAATAAAGACTTGACAGATGTGCTGTAAATGCAGATACAATAAAGCTGTTGTTACAGGCTTGTGTTACAAGAGAGGATAAAAGATAAAGTTACAGACAGAGGAAACATTGTGACATTAGATATGCTCTAGATATTTAGTGTCATACAGAATGCAGAGCATAGTTAATGTAGGAAATAGCCAATCTGTTTAACCCTAGAATCCAGGACATTAATAACCTTCAGCGTATGTCACCTCTCTGAGCGCTACAGCGCCATATTGATATCAGCTGCCCAGTATATAACATTTTCATTTCTTTCTTGCTTTCCTCTAATTGCCCCCTACCACACACTGAAGCATTTCCAGTCCATTCTACAAACCTTGGAGGGACAGATCTCTGCTCAGCGCCAACGACTTGTAGAGACGCATCTGGGCCGCGTGGTTGCAGCTCTGAATGATAACCGCAGATCGGCACTGGAGAACTACCTGGCAAGTGTGCAGGCCACACCCCTAGAAGTAAGTCACTCCCACTGACACGCCTACACAAGGCAGCCATATTGACTTGAAAATGTTTATTGTAAAAGTTATTACTGTTTTCATTGGCATACGCACATATGCTGTGAGGGCCAGCATTTAAACACCATACCTTTTTAGAGAGTGGCTTGTATGGCATAAATTAAGTCTTCAATGATGCAATAAACACCAGCTCTCTGAGTAGGCACAGTGTTTGTATCCCTATCCTCTAGTCACATGTAGAATATGTGCATATGCTGCTGAAACAGTAATGGAAGAATATTGCAAAAGTGTTTTCATTTGAAACTAAAAGGCATTCATGCACAGTTAAAGGGATACTAAACCTATTTTTTTTATTTCATGATTCAGATAGAGCATGCAATTGTAAGCAACTTACTAATTTACTGCTAATATATATTTTTGTTCATTCTCTTGCTATCTTTATTTGGAAAAGAAGGCATCTAAGCTAAGGAGCCAGCCAATTTTTGGTTCAGGATCCTGGACAGCACTTGTTTATTGGTGGGTGCATTTACCACCAATCAGCAAGCACAACCCTGGTTCTGAACCAAAAATGGGCCGGCTTTTAAACTTGCATTCTTGATTTTCAAATAAAGATAGCAAGAGAATGAAGAAAATGTGATAATAGGAGTAAATTAGAAAGTTGCTTAAAATTGCTGCTTTATCTGAATCAGGAAAGAAAAAATTTGGGTTCAGTGTCCCTTTAAATTTGGACCATTCTATCCCTTTAATCGCTATATAATGATTTCACACACTTCTAACTATATATTATTTCTTTGGCTTTCATTTTTACCCTATAAAATCACTTCTTCCTATAGAACTATTCACAACTCCACCCTAAATTGTAACAATATTTTCTTGCACATACATCAGGAGCTATATATAGAAAACAACTCTCTATAGATGGTAAGACCAATGGGTTCTTTGTATAGTGATGTTATGGTCAACATCAGCCTTCAGTGCAGAGGAAGTATATTGTGACTGCCCGTGTGTGCATAGAGGCACATTAAACTAGGCCATAAAATGTCTCCATTTAAATAGAAAGCATAACAGAGAAGAGTTGTTTCACTTATCCTGTGACCCTAGCTGTCTCTTTTTCCCGTGTAGCCAGAGCGTGTTTTGCTCGCCCTGAAGCGATACATCCGCGCAGAGCAGAAGGACCAGCGTCACACAGTGAGACATTACCAGCACGTTAGCAGAGCAGAGCCAGACAGAGCTGAGACCATCCAGTTCCAGGTAAAATATTGTTCAACTGAAAGTGAACCGCATACATATGAAGAATCTTCTCTTTAAATAAATATAAAAAAACAATATGTATTATTTATCATTTTAATAGGATTTTACCTTTTTATTTCATTTTTTTACTTCATATGTTCAGTGTTCATTACTTCTTGACACAGCCCCACGAGGAGGCTGGGGTCTCTACAGTAATGCTTATCTAGCGTGATAAATCTTCTAGAGTAACTTTAGCTGACTAACTGTTCAGTGAATGATAAAAAGACAGCAAGTCGGTTTCTTGCCCATGCTTAGAAGAGGCAGAACGTAACATAAAGGGACGGTCTAGTCAAAATTAAACTTACATGATTCAAATAGGACATGCAATTTTAAACAACATTCCAGTTTACTTTTATCATTTTGCTTTGTTCTCTTGGTATTCTTTGTTGAAAGGTAAATCTAGTTCAGCTCATATACTAATTTCCAGGGTTTTGAAGGCCGCCTCTGACAGTTTTGTATATCTAGACAGCGCTAGTTCATGTGTAAAATATAGATAGCATTGTACTCACTCCTGTGGAGTTATTTATGAGTCAGCACTGATTGGCTAAACTTCAAGTTTGCCAAAGGAACTGAGATAAGGTGGCTGTCTGCAGAGGCTTAGATACAAGGTGCTCACAGAGGTAAAAAGTGTATTAATATAACTGAGATAAGGGGCAGTCTGCAGAGGCTTAGATAAAAGGTGATCACAGAGGTAAAAAGTGTATTAATATAACTGAGATAAGGGGCTGTCTGCAGAGGCATAGATACAAGGTGATCACAGAGGTAAAAAGTATATTAATACAGTATAACTGAGATAAGGGGCTGTCTGCAGAGGCTTAGATACAAGGTAATCACAGAGGTAAAAAGTATATTAATATAACTGAGATAAGGGGCAGTCTGCAGAGGCTTAGATACAAGGTAATCACAGAGGTAAAAAGTATATTAATATAACTGAGATAAGGAGGCTGTCTGCAGAGGCTTAGATACAAGGTAATCACAGAGGTAAAAAGTGTATTAATATAACTGAGATAATGGATACAAGGTAATTACAGAGGTAAAAAGTATATTAATATAACTGAGATAAGGGATACAAGGTAAGCACAGAGGTAAAAAGTATATTAATATAACTGAGATAAGGAGGCTGTCTGCAGAGGCTTAGATACAAGGTAATCACAGAGGTAAAAAGTGTATTAATATAACCATGTGTTGTGCAAACTGGGGAATGGGTAATAAAGGGATTATCTATAACAATTTTAACAATAAAAATTCTGAAGTAAACTGTCCCTTTAATGATACTGAGATTCACTTTCATCCTGTCTTTCTAATCATTTATGTATCGCTCAATATTTCTCCTTCACAAACAGATGTTGGGGGGGGGGGGGCATGGGAGAGGAATTAGATGGCACTTTTGTAAATTTGTTTCAACTTTAGGGGGATACAAAGGTTAAAGTGTTAAAAGTTCTTGTTCAGCAATATTCCAATTGACTGTTCTTGTTTCCTCTTAAACTCAAATAGATTAAGCTAGAGCGAGTCATATTTTAAATTCACTTCTATCATCAAATGTAAAATCAAATTTGCACTTTTTGTAAAAGCATACCTAGGTAGGCTCAGGAGAAGCAATTCTGTGAGCTAGCTGCTGATTGGTGGCTGCACACATGTGTCTCTTACCATTGGCTCACCAGATGTGTTCACTACCTCACAGTAGTGCATTGCTGCTTTGGAGCTGATATATAAACTATGTGTTTAATACATTTTCAGGAGTTAAACACATAATAGCAATAGTGCAATAATAAACACAACGTATTAGAGCATTTATGTTTTGCACGTTTATATCCCTTTAATCTTTCTGTCTCTCGCCCCGTTTCAGGTTCTCACTCATCTCCGTGTCATTGAAGAACGAGTCAATCAGTCCCTCTCACTTCTTTATCGTAACCCTCAGCTGTCCCCTGAGCTACGAGACCAAATTGGTTAGTATCCATGTTGTGCAGGTATATCAGTGTAACCAGCTGTGTATTTGGGATCTATGCTGCCCTAGGCACTTGAAAATCTACTGCCCCCTAAAAAATTGTAGTTTATATTCAAAGCATATATTTCTCACAACCAGAGGCCACTGTTGTACTCCCCCTTCCACCCCAATAGACAACCTGGTAAAATGAATGAGTAATACAAAATATACATAAAATATTTGGAGCATAGAACTGCAAGTTAAAGATGGAACTAATTTGCTGCCTCCTGTAAATACTGCTACGCTACCTATAGGTGCAGGGCCCTGAGTGTAATACAAAATCACCCAACTCATTAAATGCCTCTCTCCACTCATCATATAATAGGCGGCTCCTAAAATACCTATTCTGCACATCACATCACAAGAGCAATGTTAGATCTTTATATTTCCTGAATATCTTAGGACCTCATTGTAACAATCTAATGCAATGTTTATAAAAGTGTTGAAGTTGTCCCATCTTTCCTAATCACTGCTACATAGAAAAGCTAAAGAAGCCTGTGATTGGCTGTTTCTGCCACACCCTAGGGTACCTGAGTATTTCTTGCTCTTTACATTGGGTGATGTTGATTCCCTGCAGAGACCTGGCTGCACACAGAGTGGGTGGAAGCCAGAGACCTTCTCAGCACAACACAGAAGAAGATGAATGAAGATAGTGACTACACAGAAATCCGAGTGCCGCCTCAGAACTCTGCAGAGACATCACAGGGAGAGGGTGAGGGTCTGTCCTTTACATTTATACCCATCTTTGTTTATTCTCCTGTTTCTTTCTCGGTCTTCCCTCTCCCTATGTCTCATACTGACCTGTTCCTCTTTACTGTCTCTTTCTGCCTATCTTTGCTGTCTCTTGCTGATGACTTTTTGGACTCTTGAGCAGACTCTCAACAGATTGAAAGAAAAGGTCAGTGCTTGAACTGTGTGCTTCAGTGTTTCTTTAAAAACATTTTCCTCTATAACTATCTTGTCACTTTCATCTTCTGGTTTTATTTGTTTATGGCAATACCTAAGCATGTCATACAAAACTCACCATACGAAGTTGTAGCTTATTCTGGTGGCATTTTGTCACTTGTGAAATGTTGTTTATGTCATGTCAGGATGTCTCAAATATTGTGATATCAATCTTTACCCTAATCCAAACCTTAAAGGGACAGTTTACCCTTAATGTATCTCCATTTTAATTTGTTTGCAATGATCTATTTTACCAGCTGGAGTGTATTATTGTTTACAAATAGTTCCTTTCCCTTTATTTCAGCATATGAAATATCAGATTTTGCCTGTGGTATCCCTATCTATTCTGAAAGTTTCTATACTTAAAGGGACATGAAACCCAATTTTTTTTCATGATTTAGGTAGAACATACAATTTTAAACAACTTTTCATTTTCTTGGTATCATTTGTTGAAGGAGCAGCAATGCACTACTGGTTTCTAACTGAACACATGGCTGAGCTAATGACAATTAGTGTAGATATATATATATGCAGCCACCAATCAGCAACTAGAACCTAGGTTCTTTGCTGCTCCTGAGATTAACTAGGTAAACCTTTCAGCAAAGGATAACAAGACAAGGAAGCAAATTAAATAATAGAAGTACATTTGAAAGTTGTTTAAAATTGCATGCTATGAATAATGAAAAAAAATTGGGCTTCATGTCCCTTTAACTATAGGCTATAGAAAAGTAGAAGCAATTACAGGCACAGTGGAAGGTAGGGAAGATACCATTTGAATTTCCAATTGTTCTCTCTATACATTGGGATTTGGCGTACAAACAGAGACAAGATAAGGAAGCATTTGTCTGTACAGAAAGTGATAAAATAAGGAGATCTGATTTTCCTGAAAGCTCAACCCATTTTGATAAGTAATGTTGTCAAAGAACAAAAACAGCTATTTCATATACAAAAATAAACATACAATTCTGTTAGATGTTATACTCTGCTGCTGTTTTACCAAGTCATTGGAAGCACATTAAGACAACACAATTTTGCAGTATAGTGTCCCTTTAAAACTGATTTTATCTATACCCTATATAAATCCTAATCTATCACCTATATAAACCCTAAACTATAATTTATATAAACCCTAATCTATAACCTATATAAATCCTAATATATAACCTATGTAAATCCTAATCTATAACCTATGTAAAGCCTAATCTATAACCTATGTAAATCCTAATCTATAGCCTATATAAACCCTAATCAATCACCTATATAAACCCTAATCTATAATCTATATAAATCCTAATATATAACCTATATAAATCCTAATCTATAACCTATATAAACCCTAATCTGTAACCTATATAAACACTAATCTGTAACCTATATAAACACTAATCTATAACCTATATACATCATAATCTATAACCTATATAAACCCTAACCTATAACCTATATGAATCCTAATATGTAACCTATGTAAACCCTATTCTATAACCTAAATAAATCCTAATCTGTAACCTATATAAACCCTAATCTGTAACCTATATAAACCCTAACCTATATAAACCCTAATCTATAACCTAAATAAACCCTAATCTATAACCTATGTAAATCCTAATCTATAACCTATATAAACCCTACTCTATAACCTATGTAAATCCTAATCTATAACCTATATAAACTCTAATCTGTAACCTATAGAAACCCTAATCTATATCCTAAATAAATCCAAATCTATAACCTAAATAAACCCTAATCTATAACCTATATAAACCCTAATCTATAACCTATGTAAATCCTAATCTATAACCTATATAAACTCTAATCTGTAACCTATAGAAACCCTAATCTATATCCTAAATAAATCCTAGTCTATAACCTAAATAAACCCTAATCTATAACCTAAATAAATCCTAATCTATAACCTAAATAAATCCTAATCTATAACCTATATAAACTCTTATCTGTAAGATATATAAATCCTAATCTATAACATAAATAAACCCTAATCTATAACCTATATAAACCCTAATCTATAACCTATATAAACCCTAATCTGTAACCTAAATAAATCCTAATCTATAACCTATATAAACCCTAATCTATAACCTAAATAAATCCTACTAAATCACCTATATAAACCCTAATCTATAACCTAAATAAATCCTACTCAATCACCTATATAAACCCTAATCTATAACCTAAATAAATCCTAATCTATAACCTACATAAACCCTAATCTATAACCTATATAAACCCTGATCTATAACCTATATAAATCCTAATCTATAACCTATATAAACTCTTATCTGTAACCTATAGAAACCCTAATCTATATCCTAAATAAATCCTAATCTATAACCTAAATAAACCCTAATCTATAACCTAAATAAATCCTAATCTATAGCCTTAATAAATCCTAATCTATAACCTATATAAACCCTAATCTATAACCTATATAAACCCTGATCTATAACCTATATAAATCCTAATCTATAACCTATATAAATCCTAATCCAAAATTCTCAGTTAAATAATAAAAGGCTCTGGTGAGGTTATCTGAAAGGTCCAGAAATATTTTTAGAAAGGCACACTTTGTCTTGAGAGCTGTCTATCCTGCCATACAGGGTTCTGGATGTACAGCAGAGAAACCTACATTACAATATAATGCTAAATAAAAATCTCCATGCCAGTGATTTTTTTAACATTGGGCCCTAAACTAGTTTACATGAGAGTATACTGAGATAGGGTCAGGAGCAAGCAGAGATATATCACTAGTTTACATGAGAGCATACTGAGATAGGGTCAGGAGCAAGCAGAGATATTTCAGCAAGATGCTCCTTAAATGAACACTAAAATCACAATTAAAGTTTCATAATTCAGATGGAACAAATTGTAAACAACTTTCAAATCAATTTCAGAATATGTAAATATGCACAGTCTTTTTATACGTACACTCTCAGAGGCACCGTCTCCTACTGAGCATGTGCTCGAAAACACAAACATATATGCATTTGTGATTGGTTGTTGGCTGTCACATGATCTACTACTCATTTGAAATTCAGACTAAGGGGCATATTTATCAAGCTCCATACGGAGCTTGACGCCCCGTCTAAAGACCGCTGCTCCATAACCTGTCCGTCTGCTCTGAGGCGGCGGACAGACATCTCCAGAAATCAACCCGATCGAATGCGATCGGGTTGATTGACACCCCTGCTAGGGCCAATCTACAGTGCGAATCTGCAGGGCGCGGTATTGCACCAGCAGTTCACAAGAACTGCTGGTGCAATGATAAATTTCCGAGAGCATATGCTGTCGGCATTTATCGATGTGCAGCGGACATGATCCGCAATATCGGATTATGTCCGCTTGCACAATGATAATTCGACCGCTAGGTGCTTTTGCAGTTTCTTTTTATTATGCCTCTATTGATTATACAATACTATTGGATGTAATGGTCCTTTAAAGGGATAGTCTAGTCCAAATTAAACTTTCATGATTCAGATAGAGCAGCAATTTTAAGCAACTTTCTAATTTTCTTCTATTATCAATTTCTCTTTGTATCTTTATTTGAAAAGCAGGAATGTAAACATAGGAGCCGACCCATTTTTGGTTCAGAATCTGGGTAGCGCTTGCTGATTGGTGTCTTAATGTAGCTACCAATCAGTAAGGGCTACCCAGGTGCTGAACCTAAAATGGGCCGGCCCCTAAGCTTTCTTTCTTGCTTTTTCAAATAAATATACAGAGAGAACGAAGAAAATCTGTTTATAGTACTAAATTAGAAAGTTGCTTAAAATTGCATGCTCTATCTGAATCATATCATTTTTATTTTGACTAGACTGTCCCTTTAAGTTTCCATTTAGTTGTTACTCTGAGACATTCTTTTTGATGAACTTCAAAAACCAATAGTTTTCTCTCTGACCCTTGTCCCATTTGTCCCTCTTCTAGGCTCAGCAGTCTGGGATGTATACTCAGATTTCCCCCCAAGTGAGCAAGCACTCAGCTTCCCAGCACAAAAGGTGAGATCTCAGCGTAACATGAGTTTGTAGAATAAATGAGATTAGAGCACAACTGTGACTCATTGAGTTGTATTTTTAAGAGGGTTTCTTCCTACAAATAGGTAAAATATATAGAACAAGTCATATTCCCTGGCTAATGTAAAACAAGAGAGATGCCCATGTCCCTCTGTTGTTCTATCAATTGATTTGACTAAAGAATAGAGAGATGGGTGAGACTTTGCTGTGTAGGAATTGGTGAAACTTTATAATGTGCAGAAACATTCCCTGCTATACAGGGACCAGGAAGATAGGAACTAAGTCAGGGAAGTTAATGAGTGGATTCACAAGTGTTTAGTGGGTTGTGGTGGTGGAGGTGGAGTGTGTGGTCAGGCAGTATGGTACAGGGTGTGGTTAGACGGTGTGGGCATGGTTATGCAAACCAGTGGCTAGTCTAGGCATAAAGTGGCAATGTCCTGTTAGGGGCAAATTAAGCCCAACCAGCCTAAGGGGAGAGGAAAATATTGAGGGGCCTCTGCACCCTCCTAGAACAAGCAGTAGGGGGATGTTTGAATAAATTAAAACAACATTCTAAGGTCACCTTCTAACAGAGTATGATTGTTTGAAATATATCTTTGCTTTCAACTCTCAAACGTCTAAGAAAAACTATTTCACTTTTATTTAGTGCAAAAAAGTGAGCAGCTATTTCCAGTTAATGATGGCATCAGTCTGATACATGAGAAGTTCATTCTTTTATACTTTTTTTTTCAATTTTATTTAACGTATTCTGCACAGTGCATATCAATAGGACAATAAAAGTGCAAATATTATTATCAGCGATCATAGAGATAATAAAACATAGTAAACTCCAGAGCCAACAAAAAGAAATGATAAAAAGACAACAACCAATGCCAGGCAGCGTATCAGGCATTAGACACAGGGAAGTAGTTTATATCTTTTTTACTATATTCTTATCTGTGCCATCCTTACTAAATTTACGTAAGTGAGTGACAGTTATATGACATGAATATGTAAATGACCATTTATAGAGCACAGAATTGTGTTTATCTGGTTCCATCTCCCACTGTGCTGTCTGCAGAGTCAGTTTGTTGTTGTATTAAATATTTTTTTTGTTTTTAGGATAATGCGTCCATGAAGCAGGTTCATTACCAGGCTGAGGATATGCAGAAGGATGAGATGGTATGTTTGCCCCCCCCTTCACCCCAAAAACTTATATAAGGAAATGTTTGTTTTTTTGTTCATCTCTGACAATGTGAGAGGATGGGCGGGGCAGAAGTATTTACAAGGTGAGCGGGGAGACAAAGAAATAAATGCCCCAATCACAAGTATGTCAGGTGCAACATGTGCAGCAGGAAAGAGTTGTTTAAAGGGATATGAGACCCCAACATTTTATTTTGTGATTCAGACAGGGAATACAATTTTAAAATAGTTTCTGAATTTACTTCCATTATCAATCTGCTTCATTTCCATGTTGTTTTTTTGTTGAAGAGATACCTAGGTAGGTGTTTAGAGCACTATGTGGCAGGAAATAGTGCTGCCATCTAGTGCTCTTGCAAAACTGCTGTCATATAGTACTCCAGGCACGTGCACGCTCCTGAGCTTTCAACAAAGGAAAAACATGATAATAGAAGTAAATTAGAAAGTTGTTTAAAATCACTGCTCTATCAAGGCATTTTTGTTGTGTTGCTATAGAATAAGACCAGCCAAGTCTAAACATTTTAAAATAAATTAACAGCCTTTTTATTGCAATGTTTTTTTCCACAGGCAAAATCTACCCAGTATGGGCTTGAGTCTACAGACAACATGGTCTTATTATGAGTTAAAGTCAGTTAGGACATATATGTAGCACTGTTAGCCTTGAAAAGTCTGCAAGTGCATTTAAATTATGAGGATTAGAAAATCCTCAATTTCAGACTAAAATACATGAAAAGTGGGCAAAATAAATCTTGAAAGTAAATTGTAACATTGTTTATTACTGCTTTATATAAAAAAAATCTACAGGTGTATACTGCCCCTTTAATGTACATATTAGCAATTTAAATATGATGGTTATTTCCCATCAAAACACTAAATAAATGATGTGTTGATCCGGATGCCCATGTGGGGTTGCTACATTGAAGAAAATATTTGGGAATTTTTGTCCCTTTATACTGTGCATAAGAATCATGTAGCTGTCTCTATGGGCGAGATTACATATACAGCGTAGGTTTCAGCGCAACTGCTGAAACCCACGCCGCCCGTAAATTCACCTTGCACATCGGGTGAATCACATATATGGTGACGCGAGATCAAAAACGTGCGACTTTCAGAAATGTGCGGAAATAGACATTTCCGGAGTCGCCAGTGACATACGGCAGTTTATGAACTGCCAGCGCCTAAGAAAAAAAAGGTTTAATCATCCATAAAAGTCTAACCCGCCTCCCAAAAATGAACCAGACACGTCAAATCCCCTATATCTGCCATCCCACCACATTGTAACTTATAATAAAATGTATTAACCCCTAATCCGCCAACCCCCACATCGCAAAGTACCTAATAAATGTATTAAACCCTAATCCAC
Source organism: Bombina bombina (assembly GCF_027579735.1). Lineage (NCBI taxonomy): Eukaryota > Metazoa > Chordata > Amphibia > Anura > Bombinatoridae > Bombina > Bombina bombina. The sequence continues at coordinate 18,620,446 of NC_069506.1, forward strand.
TATCCCTCCACATCGCAAACTACCTAATTAACCTATTAATCCTTAAACGCCATGCCCCCAACAACGCAAAGTATTAATCTAATCACTAAGCCCCCTTACCTAACACCCCCTAAATTAAACCCAATTACCTACAATTACATAAAATGACATAAAATGACATAAAATGAAAAAGACTAACTTTAAAAATTAATAACAATTACCAAAAAAATCCTATCTTTACATAAAAAACTAAGTTTACATAAAAAAAATAAGATTAAATTAAAATAAAAAAATCTAATATTACAAAATCAATTTTCTACCTATGAGAATTAACATGTTTAAAAACTAACAGTTATGACTCACTTATTAAGTAAAAAATGATTATTAAAAATGTTATGTATTTTATATTCCCAACGCACAGTGGTTTTAGTGCCCCCCAGGCTGTATTTTATAAATTTTACATTTGCAGTATATTTTATTGCATCTTATATGCTGTAAACTACACTCATTTGCTTTATGGGGATTCTGAATAACTGAACAGCTACAATCAATGAAAATCAATCAGAGCTTCTAAATCAGAATTTCTGATTGGATGAAATGATTGCTTATATTAGTTACTTAGTGATGAAAACACACACACACACATATATATATATATATATATATATATATATATATATATATATATATATATATATATATACTGTGTATATATACACACACAGAGTAACATAGTAGATGAGGTTGTAAAAAAGACAGAAGTCCGAGTTCAACCTATACAAACCTTAATTTATATACAATAAATGCTCATGTTAATCTTAAATTGATCCCATTTAAAAGGTAACCCATTTAACACAATCAGTCATAGCCCTGTATTGTTTCTAGCTAGAAATGTATCTAAACTATGTTTAAATGTATCTAAGGTATTGGCATTCACTACCTCGTTAGGTAATGAGTTCCACAATTTGATTGCTCTTACAGTGAAAAAACGTTTACGTTGCAGGAAATTAAATCCCCTTTCCTCCAGCCTTAAATTGTGATCTCTTGTAACAAACAATTTTCTTAGAATAAACAGAGCTTCCCCCGTCTCTGTATATGGGCCTTGAATACATTTATATAAAGTAATCATTTCACCTCTCGAGCACCTTTTTTCTAGAAAAAACAGACCTCTCCTCGTAGCCTAAATTCTCCATTCCCCTTATTAGTTTTTTTGGCCCTTCTCTAAACTTTTTCTACATCTGCAATGCCTTTTATGAGATTGGTCCCCGGAACTGCACTCCATACTCAAGGTGAGGTCTTACCATGGATTTATATAGTGACAGAATTATGCTTTCCTCGCTTGCATCAATGCCACTTTTAAGACATGCTAGTATCTTATTAGCCTTAGAAGTCGCTGCCCTGTATTTTGCACCCATCTTTAGCTTGTTATCTATTACTACTCCCAAATCCCTTTCCTCCTCCGTTTGACTAAGTCTAGTCCCATTTAAATAATAGGTTGCCTGCTTATTTTTACTTCCAAGATGTAGGACCTTACATTTTCCCATATTAAATCTCATTTTCCATTTACCTGCCCATTCTTTTAATTTTTTTTAAATCTTCTTGTAAAGTAATTTCATCCTGCACTGACCAAACAATGTAACACAATTTTGTGTCATCTGCAAAAATAGGGATGTTGCTATTTAATCCTTGCTCCAATATATATTCTTTCTTTTGAGAGACTCTGTGTTGCAACCATATGTTTAAAGGGACACTGAACCCAAATTTTTTATTTTGTCTTTCAGATAGAGCATGCAATTTTAAGCAACTTTCTAATTTACTCCTATTATCAATTTTTCTTCTTTCTCTTGCTATCTTTATTTGAAAAAGAATGCATCTAAGCTTTTTTTTTATTCAGAACTCTGGACAGCAGTTTTTTATTGGTGGATGAATTTATCCACCAATCAGCAAGAACAACCCAGGTTGTTCACCAAAAATGGGCCGGCATCTTAACTTACATTCTTGCATTTCAAATAAAGATATTGAGAGAATGAAGACAATTTGATAATAGGAGTAAATTAGGAAGTTGCTTAAAATTTCGTGCTCTATCTGAATCATGAAAGAAAAAAATTGGGTTCAGTGTCCCTTTAATATAGTGTTTCTTATTTTAGTGTTGCCTTTGCAAGTGGGCACCGTTAGGGGTCTATTTCAAGTAATCACCCAATCACCATTATGATGTGTGTTGGGTGCCTGTATGCCAAGTTGACCCCCCCCCCCCCTGTATTTGTGTGTCCTTTAACCATTTGTTGTAGCCATCAAAAACAATTTAGTAATTGATAAAATGAATTCCTCCTTTTTAGGGGAGAAAATTGACTCTGTACTAAAACTAATGTGACTTGAAATTACTCTAAAATAAGTTTGTACAATAAAAATCTGGTGGAGGAGACAGCAATGTGAAAGTCCTTTTAAACAAGAAAACATTTACTAAATATTAATCAAACCTTTTCAACATTATGTTTAGAAAATAATGATAATAATCTAAACAAAAGTGCTTGGATGCTTAGAAATAATCTGTTTATTATTTAAAGGGCACAAAATATTAATGTTTCCTTCACCGCATTGCAATGAATGCTCAGCCAATCAGGAGCTGTACGACAACCCCCACTGAAACTAAACAGAGCGCAAGTCTCTGCGTCACTTGCTATGTACCATCACAATCATATAGCAGATTGTGCACACACGCAGGAGGTAGTGTCACTGTATAGGGGGCATTTCTACATTTAACAAGCTTTTCAAACCATTTGCCCAGTTATACATACTTGTTTCACTACATTCATTTCAATGCAGTTAAAGGGATATGAAACCCAAACCTTTTGTGATTCAGACAGAACATACCAATTAAAAAAAAGTTTCCAATTTACTTCTATTATCAAATTTACTTTGTTCCATTGTGTTCTGAGTTGAAGACATACCTAGGTAGCATCTGGTGCACTACATGACAGGAAATAGTGCTGCCCTCTAGTGCTCTTGGAAATTGATAACAGTCTTTCAAACTGCTGCCATTTAGTGCTGCAGAAACCGGCTGGCTCCTTAGTTTACATTCCTGATTTTCAACAAAAGATACCACGAGAATGAAGACAAATTGATATTCGAAGTAAATTAAAAAGTTGTTTAAAATAGCAGCTTTATCTGAATAATGAAAGAAAAATGTTGGGTTTCATACCCTTTAGACAAGTTTAATGTTGAGTGCCCCTATAAGGAAGATCTTCATTACTGGACAAACCTTGTTTTATGATGTATGTAACGTACAACCTGAAGCCTATATTCTTCCTGTGTATGTTTCTTGTAGCACAACTGTAAGCAGCTCTGCCGTTCTCCTATTGCAACGTGATCTGGTTTGTTTGGCATAATACAGCAGTATAGCTCCTGATTTGCCAACACGTTGCTATAATATAGCACTGTTTTATTAAATGTCACATTCATTAATTGCATTTTCATTGTGTTCTCTAATTCAGTAATGTTTTAACCTGCAGGAACCAGACACTCTTGTCACATTTAATCGGGGCGCCCTGATTGGCCTTTTGGTGGTAGCTATTGCTGTGGCAATGGTGATAATTATTAGCCTCCTGCTGATCCGACGTAAGCCCTACGGGACCATCAGTCATGGAATTATAGAGGTGAGCTGTTTGCTAATGATATAGAATGTTCGTTAAACAGAGTGTGTTCCTTTAGGGAGGGGCTTGCAACATTCAGACTTAGAGTTTAGTCACATGACACAATTCAATGTTCCATAGGCCCTCTTTTTTTTATATGACTATAAGACCAGGCCAGAGGACTGTAACCCTCTTACTTCAGTAGCAGATACTCTGCCTTTTGTACAGGCTCAAACTATATTTTCCCTGAAACTAGACTATTAATTAAAGGGACAGAGAAGTCAACAAAATATTTCTGTTATCAAATATATCTTTTTCTCTTGGTATCCTTTCCATGAGAGCATATTGAAGTAGACTCAGGAGTGTGCATGGAGTGTGGTGTCACTCCTGCACTCTATATTAGTTGTTTAAATGTTGAAAAAATAAATGTAAACTTTGACACCGCCATGTTTTAACACAGTGTTATCTAAATATAAAAGCGTAGTCTCCTTATCTTATCTCCTCTGCTGAGTCCAGTTAGGAAGAGTTATGAATACGCTGATAAAGTAACAAATATCACAGTTTTTACCTGATGCATTCAGTGATTGGTTAGAGCAGTGCACAAGCTTATTTACATCTATCCTTTGATTGGACACAGCCAATGAGATAGATAAATATAAAAAAGTAATATACAAAGAGCTGCATTCTGTAAAACAGCTATTTAAAAAAAAAAATACAAAAAATATTTAATCCATTAAAAAGACAGATCATGTAGAGGTAAACATTTTAAGGCATTGATATGTGCTTGGTCATGTGACTAATTATTTGATACCTCTTTATGCTTTGTCTTTTTAATGGATCCAAGGACAGTAAAGTCAAAATCAAACGTTCTTGATTCAGATATAGCATGACATTTGAAACAACTCTCTGTTATCTAATTTGCTTCATTCTCTTGAAATCCTTTGTCGAAAAGCATACCTAGGTAGGCTCAGGAGCAGAAATGCACTACTGGGAGGTAGCTGCTAATTGGTTTCTGAACATTTATGCCTCTTGTCATTGGCTCACCTGATGTGTGTTCAGCAAGTAGTGCATTGCTGCTCCTTTTACAAAGGATGCAAAGTGAACAAAGCAAATTTGACACGCCTGATGAAGGAGCTGTAGTGCTCTGAAAGGCTGCAATAAAATTCCTTTTTCGTTAGCCAATAAAGGTATCAATTATACCATTTGTTTGTTATTTTATTCTTCATTCAGAAGTAAATCGGAAAGTTGTAAAATTGGGTTTATATTTTATCCCTTTTGTAAGTACATAGTTTGTAATGGTGCACATACTATGGATAGATACAAAAATTAAAGGGGCAGTCTCGTCAAAATTAAAGTTCCATGATTCATATAGGGCATGTAATTTAAAAAAAAAACTATCCAATTTACTTTTATCATCAAATTAGCTTTGTTCTATTGGTATTCTTTGTTGAAAGCTAAACCTAGGTAGGCTCATATGCTAATCTAAGCCCTTGAAGGCCGTCTACTATCTCAGTGCATGTTGACAGTTTTTCACAGCTAGACAGTGCTAGTTTTTGTGTGCCATATAGATTACATTGTGCTCACTCCTGTGGAGTTATTTATGAGTCAGCACTGGGTGGCTAAAATGCAAGTCTGTCAAAAGAACTGAAATAAGGGGACACTCTGCAGAGATACAAGGTAATTACAGAGGTGAAAAGTGTATTATTATAACTGTGTTGATTATGCAAAACTGGGGAATGGGTAATAAAGGGATTAGGTATCTTTTTAAACAATAAAAATTCTGGAGTAGACTGTCCCTTTAAGTAATTTTCCCTTTAACTATCTGACGGAAAGAAAAAAATATATATATCTCAAAAATTATCTTTTTTTTTTATTTTTTACAAGAGATCAGAACTAGCTTAACTTGTTCTAGAAGGGTATGTGCCAAAATCTTCCAACGTAAAATGTTACATATTTATACTTTGTACAATGAAGCAGTCTCTAAAAACCTCTGCATTTTTTTTATTTTTTTTTTAGGTCGAAGCTTCCAGATGCCCCGAGGACAAACACCTAAGTAAAATGCAGAACCAGGGCTATGAAAACCCCACCTACAGATACCTGGAAGAGAACAACTGAACATGAGCCTTATTCTAGGGCTCGGGTGTGATATACTGTTTGTTTGTTTTTGTTTTGGGGTGGGAATTTCATTTGAAGAAAGTTCTAGAGAGAATACAAGATACAGGGAAAATGTACTACAAGAATCACCAAATAGGGAGCATTGTTACTCCCCCTTCAATAGATAGAAAGTGATGCATCCCATAAGGGAGCTGAAATTAAAAGAAAGAAAAAATGGAATAAAGCCAAAAATAGTGATATGTTGTATATAGGAAAGAACTCAAGATGTTGATAAATGGGGGACACTTGGGACAGAGCGGTTTGACCCTTCAGCTGCCAGAGAGGGTTAGAGTCGTTTCCGATCTCTCTGGAAGTCAAAGGGTCAAAGTGTTTGCCTCTCTCCCCTGTAAATGCACTTAAATTATTTATAACTTAGAAGGGAAGAGTCAGGCAGCGCTGTAGCCTTCAGCTGTGGGACATCCCCCCACCCCCTTGCTAGCACTAGTGAAGCATCATCATACCGCCAGATATGCCAGCAGCACAAAGATAGCGCGTCCGATGTACAGAGACTGCTTCTCCATCGCATTCAGATGCCTCCTTATTTATTTAATAGTTTGACTTGTCTGTGGCCGAGTAGTTATAATCCCCAATAACCTCACCCTACGCTTATCCATGGCTCCTCTAGTCTCCAAACCACGGCAACGTTCATTTCTGCTAAACGCTATTGCTTTATTGGGTGTTGGGAGACAAAGGACTGCTTGGTGCTCTCTCGCTGTGGACTGGGGTGATGGGAAGGGACCCTAGAGTGAACACAGTTATGGGGGAGACTGTGTTTTATGGCACTTTAGACTCTGTATTAATTATTTTGCCATATTAATAACTTCCTTAAACACTGACAATTCTGGTTGTGTGTCTCTGTTTCAGACGTGTGTGTTACTCTAACTTATATTCATTTTTGTCCATCACATTTACAGAAAAAGTTGTTTTGTTTATTACAAAAATAAATAATCAGTTTATGTGAGACAACAGAAGAAATGAGACGAATGTTTCTGGTGCTCATGGGCAGCAGTTATTTAGGCACCTTCACATATTTTCTACCCACTTCTACCCTGAGACAAGTGCAGCATCTGACCAGATCAAATTGGGAGCCCAGTGTGCAGCAATTACAAAGAAACAAGAACATTTGGGTTTAACAAACCTCTGTACATGGAAGCACTCATAGGTAGCTGCCTGTTGTGCTTGATAATAAAATACATTGAATGGTCTCTCACACAACACGTTAATGGGACAAATTTCCATTAAATGATGGTACATTTTTAAATAGAATTTGGGGTTTTATCACAATCTATAAATAGATCAGAATCGTCAGGTTAAAGCTGCAGACGAGTCCTTTCTGATGTTGATCTGAAGCTTCATTGTTTACTGGCATTCTTTTCCTCATCAGTTTAAAAAAATGTTCCTGTACTGGACCTGCCAGTCCTGTTTGGCTGATCACAATATAAATTTGTGGGCCATTTTCACTTATCAAATTCCACCACTAAAAGGACTTGATAGCCCCACGACAATGTTATTCAAATTTTTTAAAGGACATGAAACCTAATTTTTTTTTTTTCTTCTTTCGTAATTTAAAGCATTTAATTTTAAACAATTTCCAATTTACTTCGGTTATCTAATTTGCTTTGTTCCATTGGAATCCTTTGTTGAAAAGCAAGCTTAGGTAATGAGAAGTAACGCATTACTGGGAGCTAGCTGCTAATTGGTGGCTGCACGTATATACACCTCTTGTCATTGGCTTATCTGATTGTTTAACTGGCTCCCGAAAGAATAAAGCAAATTAGATAATAGAAGTAAATTAGAAACTTGTATAAGTGTGCATGCTCTATCTGAATCTTGAAAGATTCATTTTTTTTCTTTACTGTCCCCTCAATGTGCTCCCAATGACTTATAGTAGCTGCAGAGTAAAAAAAAAAAGTGTGTTTCCTTTATATTTATTTGTGTATATGAAATATGTTTTTACTGATGAAAGCCTCAATCCATTGTTCAAGAACATGCCCATATAAATGGGCTGAGCCTGCAAAATTGCAGCCTCCCCCCCCCATCTTATCTGTCTGGCTTTACACGATGCCCAATACAATTTTAATTTTCTATTGTATTACTTGTCGCTTCCGCTCTTTGGGATCTTACTTGCCGTCTCTAGTTTACATATGCTTTTTTGTATAGAGAATACTACAGTATTTATATTTTCATTATAGGTTTTTTTCGATGGGCAAAATCAGCTATTTTAAAAGGGCAAAATAAAGCGTAGTATATAAACAATTTAATACACTCCAGCATGTTAAACAGATCATTGGGAATACATTAAAGCAGAAGAAACATTACAGTACAACGTCCCTTGAACGTGCATTGCAAGCTTTAGCATGATTAAAATTATATATATATATATATATATATATATATATATATATATATATATATATATATATATATATATATATATATATATATATAGTACTGAGACGCAAACCTGTATGCTCTGTCTGTCTGAATCAGAAGAGAACATTTTTGGGTTTTATTTCCTTTAAGAAATAAGCATAATTTTTACATTACATAATGTACCTCTCCTTCACAAATTCTTTAAAATCTTATGTTGCCGACAAGTTTTTAGACAAACTCACCACTAGGGATGGGCGAATGTGTAAATTTTTGAATTTCGAATGTAGAACGAATGTTATTACTGAAATTCGAATTCTAAATCCGAATGTCGATAAGAACGAATATTCTTAAAAATTCAGAAATCGAATGTTATTTACAGTTTTCGAATGTCACTTTCGAATTCGAATGTTTATAATTATATCGAATGTCCACATTCGAAATTTCGAATTTAACATTCTATTTAACAAATACTATTCAGAAGTTCAATAGTTTATGTGGTAGGGCGGGAATCCAGTAAATTGATACATAATAGATACAAATATATCATTTAGAATGTTTCCATATAGAATATTGCATAATTCGAATATTACATTTAAAGAAAAAACATTAGAAATACTATTACAATCTAAATTCGAATTTTTCGAATTCGAATATTGCATAATTCGAATATTACATTTAAAGAAAAAGCATTAGAAATACTACTACAATCTAAATTCAAATTTTTCGAAAAGAATATTTTTGAATGTAATCGTAAAATTCGAAACCGAACATTTGAAAATCGAATGTTAGAATGTTATGTAAACATTCGAAATTCGATTCGAACGAATGAACGTGTTAAAATTCGTGCCGTTTTTCGAATGTTGCGAAACATTCGCCCATCCCTACTCACCACACAGAGAATCAGGGGCATAGTTAACCCAAGTAACAAAAAATCCACTTATGTAATCGCTCCTGCTGATTGTTTTAAATTAGCTGAAAGTAACAAATCTGAGGATTGAATAACCCTTTATCTAAATGAAATTAACATTTTTGTATTACAATCTTTAGTTGTAATGTGCCAGCAGTCTTCTACTTAAAAGGGACAGTAAACACAAAAAAATGATATTGTTTAAAAAGATAAATACCTTTATTTACCATTCCCCAATTTTGCATAACTAACACTTACATTAACCCCTTCCCGCCGTTATCACGTTCTATGCCGTCCTAACCGCACTGGGCTTTAAAGCCGTTTGGATGGCATAGAACGTCATAGCCGTTTGGCTGTACTAAACCCAAAGGCGCTTCCTGAATGGGATTGTGGGCTGGAGGATGTGCCTAGCTTCATATTCATTCCCCCCTGACACTATCCCCATCATTGAGATCGCATGAAGTCCTGGCAGGAAGGGGATAATATACTTTACCTCTATGACTACCTTGTATCTAAGCTTCTGCAGACTGCCTCGATATTTTGACAGACTTGCATGTCAGGCAATTTGTGCTGACTCTTAAAAGGGACAGTCTACACCAGAATTGTAATTGTTTAAAAATAGATAATCCCTTTATTACCCATTCTAGTTTTGCACAACCAACAGTTATATTAAAACACGTTTTACCTCTGCGATTACCTTTTATCTAAGCCTCTACAAAATTGCCCCCTTATTTCAGTTATTTTGACAGACATCCCATTTTAGCCAATCACAGCTGGGTCACTTGAACTCCACGTGTGTGAGCACAGTGTTATCTGACACACATGAATTAACACCCTCTAGTAGTGAAAAACTGTCAAAATGCCCTGAGAGAAGAGGCAGCCTTCAAGGGCTTAGAAATTAGCATATGAACCTCCTAGGTTTAGCTTTCAACTAAGAATACCAAGAAAACAAAGCAAAATTGGTGATAAAAGTAAAATTGGAAAATTGTTTAAAATGACATTCTCCATCTGAATCATGAAAGATTTTGGACTAGACTGTCCCTTTAAATAACTCCCTGGAAGTAAGCACAATGTTATCTGTATCGCACACATGAACAAGCAGTATTTTATCTATTCACAGCCACACTGAGATAAGAGGTGGACTGCAGAGATGGGCCACCATATATGTAAATAGATAACATAAGGAAGTATTGGTCTTTTTATAGTGACAGGATAAGGAAGTTAAAAAGAGCAGAACCCAGCTATTTTATATACAAAAGTAAAGAACAATTTTCCATTTTTTACTCTGCAGCTGGTAAGAGAAGAAATTGGAAACACAGTACACTTTACATTTAAAGGGACAGTAAAGTCCAAAAAAAACTTTCATGTTTCCAATAGGGCATGTAATTTTAAACAACTTTCCAATTTACTTTTATCAACAATTTTTCTTTGTTCTCTTGGTATTCTAGTTGAAAGCTAAACCTAGGAAGGCTCATATGATAATTTCTAAGCCCTTTAATGTCCGCCTCTAATCACATGCTTTTGTATTTGCTTTTCACAGCAGGGGAGAGTAGTTCAGGTAAACCATATAGATTGCATTGTGATCACGCCCGTGGGTTGTGGCAGACACTGCACTAATTGGCTAAACTGCAAGTCAATAGATAATAACTAAAAGTCATGTGATTAGGGGCGGTCAGAAGATGCTTAGATACAAGTTAGTCACAGAAGTAAAAAGTGTATTAATATAACAGTGTTGGTTTTGCAAAACTGGGGAATGGGTAATAAAGGGATTATCTATCTTTTTAAACAACACAAATTCTGGTGTTGACTGTCCCTTTAATTCTCATATCACAGCAACTGAAGTCAATTTGCTTAGTAAAGAATAAATCTGACCTCAAAGAAAAATACTAAAATATAATTGTATTGAGTCTTTTCCGTTAACACATCAGATGGAGACTGTCTATACCACCTTCCTCTTCTGTTATTCCTTCTAATTTAAATAAATTCTTAACTAAATGATACCAAAAAAATATATATATACATTTTTAATATATATATATATATATATATATATATATATATATATATATATATATATATATATATATATATATATATATATATATATTTTTTTTTTTTTTTATTTATTAGTCAGGCTCCAAATACAAAGCATTGTGCAATCATTTATTTAAATAGTGTACAAAAACAGAGGGTTTTCCCACACTTAGGTCTTGTGTGCCAAGGAAGAATATTTATAGAGTTCACAGTTATGGGTTACATGTTGTCTTTACACAGATAAGTTTATTGCGTTTCTTCTATATGTAGACAAAAAAAACCATTGTTTCAGGATTCTAACAAGTTTGAAAGACACAGTGGTTACAAACAAGAATATGCTGACGCCATTATTGAAAAACAGGGCCAGACTAAGGAATGTGCTTGACCGAGACAAATGAGAAATGTTTCACATGATCTGTACCGCAAAGTTCAGGCCTGTTAAAGGTCGTTACTGGTGCAGATTTCATAGGATATTTAACTCAAAATGTAATTCCCCATAAATGTGAACTAAAATGAGACCTTGCAGTAGACATTCAGGATTTGTTGTGCATGATGTTGCTGTAACAATAGTACTTGCCTCACTAGAGAAGCTGGAACTTAGGATTCTGTACCTAAATATGCAGCAAACTGCCTCTCTTATTTACAGTCTTAGGCCTAGTTTCAATAGAGTTGGTAAAGTTTGGAAACTGATGGTAAAAACCATTTATCTTCATTAAGTCTATGTAGAATTTTAATGTTACCACCAGTTTCCAAACTTTACTACCTCAATGGAAACTAACCCAATTGGCCACAGTTAATAGAATGGTTCAGGCAAGACCTGTTCATTTCTTCACTAAACTTTACTATAAATTATACTCTTATAACGCGTACACAGATATTTTTTACAAATATATCTTGAGTCTGGAGCCAAAATTTTGTAGTCATTTCAGCATTTGATTAGCAAAAGTTGTAGAATTTGCTTTTTCGACTCTCTAGGAAAAATAGGACAAGCATGATTTTCACAAAAAACACACAAAATAAAATCATTAATGTATATTATGCAACATTTATGGGAAATTACATTTCAGATAGATTACACAAGACACAAAACACTAAAATGTACAAAAAGGGAGGGGGGACGTCCCTGGGGAAGGTGTGCGAGAATGAGATGCTGGGCGAGGCTTCACAGATCGGCTCTCAGCCTCAGATTGTGTTCCTGAAAACTATATCCTTATTCATGCAATTAATAGTTAAATCATTGTCATTAATGTCTTATAATACAGGAAAATCACTATAAAATCACTGCAGCATGTGTGGAACCAAGAAATATACACAATGTAAACTATATATATATAAAAAAAAAATTTGAAACAGAAAAAAAAATTTACAGTTTCACAATAAAATTACCCAGTGAACAAATCATATACTAGCAGATTTAGTCTGCCTTTTAGAGATGGAAAAGGCTTTCAATAAAACGTGAGGTATAAAATGTCATTTGATAAGGACACCTCATATTTCCACTATAATAGACAGGGGGGGGGGGTCACTTTGTCAGATTGTAAAAAAGGCTTTAAACCCAGATCTTAAAATGGAAAAAAGTCCCAGCTGTTTCAGGCAGACTTTTTATGTCGTCTTCGCTTTGTTCTATGCTGGTCTGTGGCAGTGGTTATCTTCACAGTGTCGTATAGTAATACATTGTCGCCAGCATTACAAACAGCTGTCAAACAAAAAGAAAAATGGTTAAATCATATTGTCACTAGACATGTAATTAGTTCTTTGTTGCATAAAATACCTGTGAAAAACATAATTTATGCTTACCTGATAAATTTATTTCTCTTGTGATGTATCAAGTCCACGGATTCATCCTTACTTGTGGGATATTCTCCTTCCCAACAGGAAGTGGCAAAGAGCACCCACAGCAGAGCTGTCTATATAGCTCCTCCCTTAGCTCCACCCCCCAATCATGCAACCGAAGGCTAGGAAGAAAAAGGAGAAACTATAGGGTGCAGTGGTGACTGAAAGTTTTAAAATAAAAATATATATGCCCGTCTTAAAAAACAGGGCGGGCCGTGGACTCGATACATCACAAGAGAAATAAATTTATCAGGTAAGCATAAATTATGTTTTCTCTTGTAAGATGTATCGAGTCCACGGATTCATCCTTACTTGTGGGATACCAATACCAAAGCTTTAGGACACGGATGAAGGGAGGGACAAGACAGGGACCTTAAACGGAAGGCACCACTGCTTGTAGAACCTGTCTCCCAAAAATAGCCTCGAAAGAAGCAAAAGTATCAAATTTGGAAAAAGTATGAAGCGAAGACCAAGTCGCCGCCTTACAAATCTGTTCAACAGAAGCCTCATTTTTAAAAGCCCATGTGGAAGCCACAGCTCTAGTAGAATGAGCAGTAATTCTTTCAGGAGGCTGCTGTCCAGCAGTCTCATAGGCCAAACGGATGATGCTTTTCAGCCAAAAGGAAAGAGGTAGCCGAAGCCCTTTGACCTCTCCGTTTACCAGAATAAACAACAAACAAAGAAGATGTTTGACGGAAATCTTTAGTTGCTTGTAAGTTGAACTTTAAAAGCATGAACCACATCAAGAATGTGTAACAGACGTTCCTTCTTAGATGAAGGATTAGGACACAGAAGGAACCACAATCTCTTGATTGATATTCTTATTAGAATTTAGAAACAACCTTAGGAAGAAACCCAGGTTTGGTACGCAAAACCACCTTATCTGCATGGAAAACAAGGTAAGGGGAATCACATTGTAAAGCAGGTAGCTCAGAAACTCTTCGAGCCGAAGAGATAGCTACTAAAAACAAAACTTTCCAAGATTGAACCTATGCATTCCATAGATATTAAGCTTCTAACGGAACCCCTTGAAGAACTAAGTTTAGGCTCCATGGCGGAGCAACAGGCTTGATTCTGACCAAAGCCTGACTAAATGCTTGAACGTCTGGGACATCTGCCAGACGTTTGTGTAGTAGAATAGACAAAGCAGATATTTGTCCTTTTAAGAAACTAGCAGATAATTCCTTCTCCAAACCTTCTTGGAGAAAAGACAATATTCTAGGAATCCTAATCTTACTCCACGAGTAACCTTTGGATTCACACCAATAAAGATATTTGCGCCAAATCTTATGATAGATCTTCCTGGTGACAGGCTTTCTAGCCTGCATCAGGGTATCAATGACCGACTCAGAAACCACGCTTTGATAGAATCAGGCGTTCAATCTCCAAGCAGTCAGATGCAGAGAAATTAGATTTGGATGCGTGAACGGACCTTGGATTAGAAAGTCCCGCCTCATTGGCAGAGTCCACGGTGGAACCGAGGACATGTCCACAAGGTCTGCATACCAAATCCTGCGTGGCCACGCAGGTGCTATCAGAATTACCGAAGCTCTCTCCTGCTTGATTCTGGCAACCAGACGTGAGAGGAGAGGAAACGGTGGAAATACATAGGCCAGATTGAAGGACCAAGGCACTGCTAGCTGAATCAGCTGGGCAAATACCTCCGGATGGAGTTCCCACTCCCCCGGATGAAAAGTCTGACGACTTAGAAAATCCACCTCCCAGTTCTCTACCCCTGGGATGTGGATTGCTGAGAGATGGCAAGAGTGATCCTCTGCCCACCGGATTATTTTGGTTACCTCCATCATCGCTAGAGGACTCCTTGATGATTGATATAAGCTACAGTCGTGATGTTGTCCGACTGAAACCTGATGAATATGGCCGCAGCAAGCTGAGGCCACGCCTGAAGCGCATTGAATATCGCTCTCAGTTCTAGAATGTTTATCATTACAATGAGCCACTCTGGCCTGCGGAAACACATTCCCTGAGACAGGTGGTCCTGAGACAACCACCAGAGAAGAGAGTCTCTGGTCCGCTGGTCCAGATGCAGTTGAGGAGATAAATCTGCATAATCCCCATTCCACTGTTTGAGCATGCATATTTGCAGTGGTCTGAGGTGTAGGCGGGCAAAAGGAACTATGTCCATTGCCGCTACCATGAGTCTGATTACCTCCATACATTGAGCCACTGATGGCCGAGGAATGGAATGAAGAGCTCGGCAAGTGGTTAAGAGTTTTAATTTTCTGACTTCCGTCAGAAATATTTTCATTTCTACCGAGTCTATCAGAGTCCCTAGGAAGGAAACTCTTGTAAGAGGGAAGAGAGAACTCTTTTTTTTTTTTTGTGTTCACCTTCCACCCGTGAGCTCTCAGAAAAGCCAACACGATGTCCGTGTGAGACTTGGCTAGCTGGAAAGTCGACGCCTGAATTAAGATGTCTTCTAGATAAGGCGCCACTGCTATGCCCCGTGGTCGCAGAACCGCCAGAAGGGACCCTAGCACTTTTGTGAAAATTCTGGGAGCCGTGGCCAACCCGAAGGGCCACAAACTGGTAATGCCTGTTTAGAAAGGTGAATCTGA
Organism: Bombina bombina; assembly: GCF_027579735.1. Lineage (NCBI taxonomy): Eukaryota > Metazoa > Chordata > Amphibia > Anura > Bombinatoridae > Bombina > Bombina bombina. The sequence continues at coordinate 18,635,934 of NC_069506.1, forward strand.
GAAATTGATGATGATCTCTGTGAATAGGGATGTGTAGATACGCATCCTTTAAGTCCACGGTAGTCATATTGACCCTCCTGGATCAGAGGTAGAATAGTCTGAATAGTCTCCATCTTGAATGATGGAACCTTGAGGAACTTGTTTAGAATTTTGAGATCCAAGATTGGTCTGAAAGGTCCCTCTTTTTTGGGAACCACAAACAGGTTTGAATAAAACACTAGCCCCTGTTCTAATCAAAGTAAATAACACTTAGAAATAAAACGGTACTGTGCCTTTAAGAGAAAAAAAGCTGCACAAGTTCTGCAAAACAGTGTAAAAAAGCAGTAAACTTAACTAAATTTTTACAGTAGTATCTTACAGCCTTAGTAACTTTGCACAGCTATGCAAATAAACAATTAACCCCTTAATGGCGAAACCGGATTGAAAAAACATCAAAACCGGTAAAAAAAAAAAAAAAAGACTTTCAGCACCTTGCCACAGCTTTGCTGTGGCACCTACCTGCCCTTCAGAACGATTTGTGGGTAAAAAAAACCTCCTTTACAGCCCTCAAACACAGCAGGAACCACTGGAGAAGCAGTTGGATGTCTCCAAGGAAAAGAAACTGCACAACTGAGGCGCGAAAATAGGCCCCTCCCACCTCACTCAATGTTTTGAGGCCTATTAGAAAAACACCTGAGTGTCTCTTAATTAACCATGTGGGTTAAAAAACCCTAAAACAAGCCACAATGACCCCTTTAGTCCCTTTAAAAAAATGTTATAATTGCATCATTTACTGAACAAACAAAAACGTTTTTTCCTAACAGTGTCACCAGTAACTTATGAGCCCTTCAAGCAAGCTGAAATTCCTATCCAAGTGTCTGAATACAGCTTACCCTTCCCTCATGGGGATATTGCCAGCCTTTTCTAGAATTAACACAGTCTGTCTAGAAAAAATATAGACTGAACATACCTCATATGCAGCTTAGCATGCAAACCGTTCCCCCAACTGAAGTTTTCCTGTACTCTTCAGCCCTTGTGAGAACAGCAGTGGATCTTAGTTACAAAGTGCTAAGATCATAATCCTCCTTGCAGAAATCTTCATCCCTTTTCTGCCAGAGTGTAAATAGTACACACCGGTACCATTTAAAATAACAAACTTTTGCTTGAGAAATAAAAAAACTAACATTTTTGTCACCACACTCGCTCTGCCCTTCCTAGTTTCTTAGAGTAGGCAAAGAGAATGACTGGGGGGTGGAGCTAAGGGAGGAGCTATATAGACAGCTCTGCTGTGGGTGCTCTCTTTGCCACTTCCTGTTGGGAAGGAGAATATCCCACAAGTAAGGATGAATCCGTGGACTCGATACATCATACAAGAGAAATACAGATATTCTAAGCTGCACTTTGGGTACATCGGTTATCAGAACTAAATGCTGGAAACAGGGTCATGTCTTTATTTCTTTGTGCAACAAATAATGAATTACAAATTTATGCACATACCCAATAGAGTAAACCATGAAATAATTTTGTATGGTTAGGGCTAACTAGTGAGCATATACCTAAAATAATGTATATTTACATGGATACTACCAGATCGTATCTTTCAAGGGACATTAGAATGTAAAAAATAAAATCCTCTAAATCATTAGAAAGTCTCTCTCCCTTGTAAGCCATGTATTTAACCCCAACAAAGGGTTGTAAGCATATAGCTTAAGTCCTCTGCTGTGGAGCCATAACAGGGCTGATGAGCCCATTATGAACAGCATATGCATGTAGCTGCCAATCACTGCCTGTGTATCTCTCAGGAATGCAATCTATTGTGGTTCCCAAGCAGACTTTTTTTATTTTATTTATAAAGCGACAGGGTACAGAAGGCAAAAAAGAAAGGGAAACAAAATATTATGAACATGTAGAATTGTTAGTATAAATAATTCATGATATCAAAATATCTGTGTTAAATTGAAACTGAAATTGTACTCTGTCAGTTTTCGCTTAGAACACCAACAAAAAAAAAATTAAATATAAAAAAAATGTTGCCCTCTCTCCCTCTGGAGCCCAATTTATAGATCCTGCCATATTGCAAGTTGGACTAAGTCTGTATTTCTGAATGGAAATATAATAATGTTCTTCCTTAGAGAGTGATTTAATAAAAATTTACCATTTTCCAAAAAAGACCACACTTGTGGTTCTAAGTTGGTAGCAGTGTCTCTCTGTTCAATAATACATTGCTTTTGGATAAAACTCCTTATTTCTGTAAATTTAGGTATTGCCTTATCTTTTCACTTGTGGAAGATTAGGCTTCTTATGCACAATATAAAAAATAGTTAAGTTTATTATATTATAGGAGGAGAGGACTATGTTGTGCTTGGAAAAAGTAAAAAGGAGATATCTTTAGGACCGTATTGATCCAGTAATCTAACTTAAAAGGGATACTAAACCCAATTTTTTTTTCTTTCATGATTCAGATAGAGCATGAGATTTTAAGCACCTTTCTAATTTACTCCTATTATCAATTTTTCTTTGTTTTCATGCTATCTTGATTTGAAAAAGCAGTACTGTAAGCTTTAGAGCCGGACCATTTTTTGTTCAGCACCTGGGTAGCACTTGACTTGCTGATTTGTGGCTAAATGTAGCAAACCAATCAGCAAGCTCTACCAAGATGCTGAACTAAAAATGGGCCGGCTACTAACCTTTTATTATGCTTTTTTTCAAATCAATGTAACATGAGAACAAAGAAAAATTGATAATAGGAGTAAATTAGAAAGTTGCATGCTCTGTCTGAATTATGAAAGAAAAAAAATGTGGGGTTAGTATCCCTATAACCACAGCTGTTTTATTTTAGGGCATTCCCACAGCATATGGATTAAATCAGCTCCTAGTAATTGACATTTATTAAAATCTAAATTGTACCACTTATATTCCTTATGCAGAGTGTAATAAGTCATGTACAAAAGTTTAAAAGCAGAGCTTTGGGTATTTGTTTAATTTAACAAATCGGAACACTTTATTTTTTATTTTTAACTGATCATCTGCAAAAAGCTCAGTAGGCCAAGGAACATGTGATTGGCTATTCAGACACACCCACATGTGTTTCCCAAAAGTAGGTCCTATTGAGAGCTATGTAAAAAAGAGCAAGGGGAATATGGCCCTTCATTTATAATACAGTTATGTACTAAAATAATACATTGTACATTGAAAGAATGAAATTTACTTCTGAAATTTCGTAACATCCATTGATTCTAGAAAACATTTTATCTTCCAACACAACTATTTACCTAATGACTGGTTTCGGAGAGTGGTATCTAGTTAATGGACAATTATCTTGGGCTGCAGTGCCAGAGAAGTTTTCAAATCAAGCAGTGCCCTTGGGTTTATTACCACTTGAATAAAAATGTATAATATGAAGAATATGGCTATGCTCAAGAAATATATATTAAATAAAATGCAAAATTTTTTAACCCAGTTCTGAATACTCAAACTCACCGTAAACATGAGGATGGAGAATCCAAACCAAGAAATACCCCAAGTGTAGCTGTTTATTGCATGTGAAATATGATCAAAACAACCCTGAAAACAGACAAAGGAGTGAATAAATTGCACCGTTTGCAATGATTACTGAACACTATAGAGAACAAACATTGTTGTGCCTTTATGAAGTCACTTACGTTAGTATTTATATAATTTGTATGGCCAACGTCACATCCTTGTTGGTTAAGGACCTTAAAATTAGCATCTCTCTTGCAGCACATCGCAGGAAAAGGTGCGTCAAACTCCGAGACTGAAAGCCGGTAAGCAGAGCTATACTGAATCCAGTCTTGGGGACCAGAAACCCCACAGCAGTTTTTCTGCAAACACAATAAGAGCAGTGGTTTAGAGGAAAGACAGACCTGTGATACACACATCTATCTAGATTTTGATTGGAGTAGCCCTGTTAGTACAGTGGTTTAGATTATAAATAAGTTTCCTCTTCTCAGTACAACACACATAAAACATTGGTCCCTAGGACATATATGAAGGGCTGATACTGGTGTGCATCTGACTGATGAAGTTGTAACCCTGATTGCCATACAAGGTTGAAATACATGGAATAAGTAAAGCTAGGTTGAGGACAGGTTAAATTGAAATTAAAATTCCATATACATTTGTTAAAGAAAATTAATCATTGCAATGTGCATTTTTCTCTTTTTTTTTTGCTACTATGAAATAATTGTCCTCGTCACATTCTCCCCTAGAAAAGTAAATTATATAATAAATATGATGTAAGATGCCTGAATTAGTAACACATTTTTTTGACAGTGGTCAATTAGATCTAACATTAAAGGGACAGTCAAGTAAACAAAAACAAAAAACACTTTCATTATTCAAATAGGGCATGTCAAAAAAAAAAAACCTTTCCAATTTACTTTTATCACCAATTTCTTTGTTCATTTGGTATTCTTAGTTGAAAGCTAAACCTAGGAGGTACATATGCTAATTTCTTAGACCTTAAAGGCCACCTCTAATCTTAAATGCATGTTGACAGTTTTTTCACCTCTAGATGGCATTCGTTCATGCGTTTCATATAGATAACATTGAGCTCATGCACGTGAATTTACCGTTGAGTAAGCACCGATTGGCTAAAATGCAAGTCTGTCAAAAGAAATTAAATAAGGGGGCATTCTGCAGAGGCTTAGATACAAGGTAATTACAGTGGTAAAACGTGTATTATTAGAACTGTTGGTTATGCAAAACTGGGGAATGGGTAATTAAGGCATTATCTATCTTTTAAAACAACAAAAATGATGGTGTTGACTGTCCCTTTAAATTAGTTTGTGCACTGCTCTAAGTAATCATTGTGTAGTATGTGTTGCTGGATCAAGCATTTTGGCAACATACTTAAAGTGATGGTAAATCCTAGAATTAAAAAAAAAAAAAAAAAAAAAAAAACCAAGAAAAAAAAACACTAGGATTTAACCAGTACTAAAAATAAAGGTGACCTTCATTCACACGTAAAAAAAAAAAAAAAAAAAAAAAAAAAAAAAATGGTGTAGAAGGTGCCTTTATTTCACCACCGCTTCACGCTCCACAGCAAAAGTCTTTCATTAAGGGGACGTTTCCACCTCTTTGCCAATGGCTGTGCAGCACTGTATACAAGTCTGATTGGCTGATAGCTGTTACATGGTACGAGATAGGGAATTTAAAGGGACACAAAACTCAGATTTTTTTTCCTTTCATGATTCAGCTAGAGGGTGTGATCTTAAACAACTTTCCAATTTACTTAATCATCATTTGTTTTGTTCTCTTGGTATCCTTTGTTGAAAAGGATACCTAGGTAGGCTCAGGAGCTGCTGATTGGTGGCTGCACATATATGCCTCATGTTATTGGTTCACCATTGGTTAACTAGCTCCCAGTAATGCATTGCTGCTTCTTCAACAAAGGACACCAAGAGAGTAAAGCAAATCGGAAAGCTGTTTAAAATCACATGCTCTCTTAATTACAAAAGAAACATTTTGGGTTTCACGTCCCTTTACAAGAAATGGAGATTTTGTGTTATTACATTAATTTTTTTTATGCATAGGTTGATTACTTAATTCTTCTGCTTTAAAGAGACAGTTTACTCAAAAAATGTCTCCCCTTTAATTTGTTCCCAATGATCCACTTTACCTGCTGGAGTGTATTAAATTGTTTACAAGTATTCACATTGCCTTTATATTGATAAAGATATTTAACTCATAACATCAGTTACAAATATAGTAGTTAAGATGTGAAAATCCAAATGGTGCTTACAGAAGTAGGAATTAAATAGACACTAAAATTAAACTCATGATTCTGATAAAGCAGCCGTTTAAGAGAACTTCTGATTTGTCAGACTGTGCGCAGTCTCTATATGAACACAGCTGCTACTGAGCACGTGCAAGAGTTCATTCTATAAGCATAGGAGTCTGATTGGCTGATACAGAGGGCAGCAAATTAAAGGGCATATTGAACCGTGTTGGAATTTTCAATGAGCAATAGATTTTGCTATTCCATTGTCTATTTTAGCATAGGCTTATTATACCATTCCACTGTATTTAATGGTCCTAATGTATTTAAATAGACAGTGTGGGGGGGGGGGGATCTTTTTTTAATAAATGAGGATCAACACAAACCACAGCAGGAAACAGTTAAAGGGACACTGAACCTAAATTTTTTCTTTTGTGATTCAATTTTAAGCAACTTTCTAATTTACTCCTATTATCATTTTTTCTTCGTTCTCTTGCTATCTTTATTTGTAAAAGCAGGAATGTAAGCTTAGGAGCCGGCCCATCTTTGGTTCAGCACCTGGGTAGCGCTTGCCGATTGGTGACTAAAATGTACTCAGGTGCTGAACCCAAGATGGGTTGGCTCCTAAGCTTACATTGCTGCTTTTTCAAATAAAGATACCAAGAGAACGAAGAAAATGTAATAGGAGTAAATTAGAAAGTTGCTGTGATATGAATCATGAAATAAAAAAAATTGGGTTCAGTATCACTTTCATTGAAGAATCCATTAAAACAACTTCCTTTTGTATCTATTACGCCAAACAGGTGAAAAACTTTTCCTTCATTTGAAAAATGTATTTTTTCTGCAGCCACAGGGTCGGTATAAACATTTTATCCTTTATTGACCCATGGGAAGAAAAACTTACAGAATAGATTTGAAACTCTATAAATATCATGGTCTAAATAGATTTCAGAAAAAGGAAAGAGCTCTTCCGTATCCTTCTGATAGACGATTCTACTAATAGAGGATACAAGTTTCACACCCTCTCACCTCCAACATTATTCTGTTCCACACATTGGTAAGATCTTTTCCTTGAGAGGTGGAGGTCTGTGTGTAACGTAAGAGCATCTGTTGCTTGATGACATCAGAGTTGATCATCTGAAACGATAAATATGTAAACATGAACCAATAATTGTATCTAGATGTGACCCAACATGTGTACAGATATGACCCCGCATAATGTCTGTGCGCCTAGATGTGACCCCGCATAATGTCTGTGCGCCTAGATGTGACCCAACAACATGTGTACAGATATGACCCCGCATAATGTCTGTGTGCCTAGATGTGACCCAACATGTGTACAGATGTGACCCCGCATAATGTCTGTGTGCCTAGATGTGACCCAACAACATGTGTACAGATGTGACTCCGCATAATGTCTGTGCGCCTAGATGTGACCCAACAACATGTTTACAGATGTGACCCCGCATAATGTCTGTGCGCCTAGATGTGACCCAACATGTGTACAGATATGACTCCGCATAATGTCTGTGCGCCTAGATTTAACTCAATATGTGTACAGATATGACCCAGCTTACCCCCATGGCAGTTTATGTACCCAGATGTAATCCAACATAGCAGATCTGAACCATATCCCCATGCCAACATGTGAGTGAGTAGCTACTAGGACTCATTTGAGATCATAATCATTCTCTAAGCCAGCAAGAGGATTCTCAGCCCCCCCCATTCAGGCCAATATTGACCAACAGTATCCTCCCAGCTGTGCATAAAACTCACATAATCTCGATGTGTGAAGGATGTAATACAAGACGCACATTCAAAGATGTAGACTATCATCATTAGCGCCAGATACTGTAGGAAACAGAAATGTCACAATTAATTTGCTAACAGGCCGGTTATTCTGACACCAGTGAAAACATTAACTCACCGTCATAATCATTATGCGATTACCCCTCATTGCAGCAATTATGCCATAAAGAGCCAACATGAAGAAAGAGAAGCCACAGAATATGGCGATCCAGCCCCCAGCAAATACATCATCCTTCCCCGTTACCCCTAGTAGGGGGTAAACCTTGTATGGGTCAGTGGTAGCCCAGATAGTTTCAGCAAATAGTGCCAGTCCAGCCAGCTGTAACAGAGCAGATTAAAAAAAAGGTATAAAAGTTAGGCCAAAGGGACGTTAAACTTCAAAAATATATCCCCATATAAATATTTAAAGGGACAGGAGTCATGTGATTTTAATCAGCTTTCCAGCTTATTTTTCCTTATCAAATCTGCTTCATTCGCTTGGTATCCTTTGTTGATAGGAGTCATGCACTACTGAGAGCTAGCTGAACACATCTAGTGAACCAATGATAAGAGGCATTTATGTGTAGTCACAAATCAGCAGCTGGCTCATAGTAACGCACTGCAGCTTCTGAGCCTACCTAGGTGTGCTTTTTAACTAAGAATACCAAGAGAATAAAGCTATTTAGAAAAAAAAAAAAGTAGTAAATCAGAAAGTTGTTTAAAGGGACAGTGTACACCAATTTTCATATAACTGCATGTAATAGACACTACTATAAATAATATGGACAGGTACGGATTAAAAAAAAATCCATTGTAAAACCTTTTTAAAAAAACCTCTTAGAAGCTTCCAGTTTAGCACGGTTGATGAGGTTAGGTTGGGACACCCAGTGAAAGGAGCTAGGAAAGCAGACTCCCCTGATGTGAAAAGACAGATTAAACAAATAAAAGCATCAGGAATCTGTAGACTTCAGTCTGCATCTGATACTTTGGGGCTTGGTTAGGAGTCTTAAAATCAGCCCAATATTATAAAAAATAAGCAAAACTATACATTGTTACAAAAACACTCCCAGACGGGCTATATAAAAAGGTATCATCTACAAAACATTTATACAAAGAAAAATCTAATGTACAATGTCTCTTTAAAATAACACGCTCTGTCTTAATCATGACAGAACACATATGTGGGTTTCATGTCCCTGTAATTAATAGAACATGACAATACACATGTATTGTACCTTATTTTGCAGTAAAATAGCTCTGTCAGATGTGGCTGTTCCCCTTCCTAAGAGGTTTGTGCCAATCTTTAAAAAAGTGTTTATATGAATAAGACTGATGCAGAGATTTGGGGCAATACTTAGTCCAGCCCTTGCAATATAAACTGATACTGGGATAGGAATATCTGCTTAGACCGCTGGATAACCTGTATGTTACAAACTTTATGACAATCCCCTTAAATATCAGGCATAACTTTTTTTTGGGGATGTCAATTTGTCCAAACCTATGCTTTTTTGTGTGTTTTTTTTTTTTTGACTGGTTCTCATATTTAGTATCCACCAACACAAAATACTACACAATTAGTTTTTTTCCTCACTTAACAGAATGCCATGATTGATTTGATTTATTAGTTTGTGAAGTAAGTTTTAAACCATGAAGTTGTGTATTAAAGTATTTAACTCTTAGAAGCCCTAGATAGTTGCAGTACACCGACATAATGAGGTGCAGCACTCTCTGGTAGCCAAGGGGTTAAATCTCAATGTAAGAAAGCGGAGAAGTCTTAATAAATAGCCGTGGATACCACCTGAAACTGGTGGAACTTTCAGTACAGCCCTATAAAGGCCACTGGCATTTGTCTGCTCACTCCCACCCCGGAAGGTTGTACTGAAACTTCCAGTGTTACCTGAAAATCCACATTCTTTAAATCAGTGGGTCTTTTAAATACATGAATGTTAAATATTTAACATCTAAACAGCCAGAGAACTGTATTTTCTCCATCAATGAGACTATTCTGTGCTACAAATAAACGTGCCCAGTAAGTTCCCAGAATATATTAAACACTGTTACTCGCTAGCCTCCAATTTGTCTATAGGATCTACAGACAATAGAGCAAGCAAGATTTTCCCTTTTTAATTAAAAAGAAGAGACAATAAAGTCAAAATTAAATTCATGCAGTTTTGAAACATTTACTTCTATTATCAAATTTGTTATATTCTCTAGGTATCCTTTGTTGAAGAGCATATATAGGTAGGCTTAGTATCAGCAGTGCACTACTGAGAGCTAGCTGTACATATCTGGTGAGCCGAAGACAAGAAGCATGTGTGTGCTGCCACCAATCAACAGCTAGCCCTCAGCAGTGCTTGGCCTCTCCTGAGCCTACCTAGATATCCTCTTCAATAAAGGCTACTGAGAGAATAAAAAGTAAACTGGAAAATTGCATGCTGAAATTTTTTTAAAGATTTTGTAAATGTAAAATTCAAATGTTAATTCTAAGATTTATACAAACTCAAATTATAGAAAAATAAATAAAAAATTAAAAAGTAACAAAATATTAATATTTGTTTTACAGAAAAACTCAATGAGGCATTGGGACTATTTAGAATACAACTTCTACCATTTTAGAACTATACACCATAACACTCAAGTGCATAACCAAAAGGAGAGCATTATATCCCAGGAAAGATAAGAAGAACGATGCACATACTGAATATATACATTTTAAGAGAGATTTTAAATTAAAAAAAAAAAAAAAAAAAAAATTTAATAAACAAAATGTGTCATGTTATTTGGCACCATTCTACGCTTTGATTATGCCACTTTTCATGCACAAAAAAAAAAAAAAAAAAAAAAAAAAAAAGACAGTTGCTCGCTAATAAAGGTGACAATATATTCATATTATTTTGTGTAAATTTCCATAACTTGTTTTTATTTAGCAAAAATAAGGCCTGTCATGTTCTGGGGATAGACTATCTGTGCTTCCATCATGAAGGAATCCGCGACCAATTATAAATATAATGCAGAACTAAGTCAAATGTACAGTTGCACTTTACACATAGACATTAGGTTGCACTTACGGTGCCAGTCATTCTTCTGCTTAAAAAGCATACAGAAAAATAAAGTACGAATATACACAAAGGAACATTAAACAATTTTCTATGAGTGGAAAAAAATTTGAATGAAAAAAAAGGACATTTCATTGTAAAAATAAAATGTTCAAATTTGTCAGTCAATTCTTTAAAAAGAAAAAGCCTTTCTTTTATGGTTTAAAGTTTTAAAACCCATATTGTGCTCCAAATAAGGAAACGGACAGTACTTGGTGAGTAAAAGAAAATCAGGCATACATGCATATGCCCCAAATGTATCCTTGCTTTTAAAGACACAGCTTTGACTGTATTTTTCCTCTGCAGGAGTTAAAACCACTATAAAGAAATGAAGGTGATACTTAAACAAAATATGTAAATTTGGGCACAATATATAAGACTATTCTTTACGAGCTCATAAAGGCCAACACCAGTAACTATTGGTAGTCAAACAGTCCCCACACAAATAAAAAGGTTTTTCTACAGGAATATCTTGTTTTTAAACAATACAATTTCACTCCCCCTCTTTTAGACGCAAAATAATTAAAAAAAAATAAAATAACTAAAGTCCATTTAAATAAGTTGGAACCTGTTAAAGGAAGCTACTAAACTGGTACAGGGTCTAAAATCTTACCAGGAAAGGCTCAATGACCTTAATATGTATAGCTTAGCTTAGAGGAGAGAAGGAAAAGAGGGGATATGATAGTAACGTTCAAATATTCTGAACCTAAAATGGGCAGGCTCCAAAGCTTTCATTCTTGCTTTTTCAAATAAAGATACCAAAAAGAACAAAGAAAAATTGATAATTGGAGTAAATTAGAAAGTTGCTTAAAATTGCATGCTCCATCTGAACCATGAAAGAAACAATTTGGGTTTAGTATCCCTTTAAGCATACGTTCCTGCTTTTCAACAAAAGATACCAGGAGAATGAAGAAGAATGAATAAAAGTAAATACATTTGTTTACATCGCATTTTCTATCTGAACCATGAAATAAAAAATTGTGGGTTTCATATCCCTTTAATAAATCTGAGATTGTGAGTATATTTCACAAAAAGATCAACACTAGAACAAGGTCATGAACTGGGCAGAAGGTCCAGGAGTAATTTGCAGAAGATTCTTCACAAAAAGTGAGGTTGATTCATGGAATAATTTGAAGTTAGAGGGGGTAAAGACATACTGTGGGATCAGCATAAGGCTCCCCTACATACTAGATTAACTTCTTAGAAAATTTTAAGCAGATTTTTTTTGGCCTATGGTTCTCGTCTGTTATCAAAAATGTATCTGTATATTTTCAGATTTTACTCAGCAGCTAAGATTGTATCATATGTATCCCTAACTAGAATTGCA